>NW_017255942.1:0-3706 GCF_001594055.1 Mycetomoellerius zeteki
TTTTGGAAGCGGCTTTAGGCGCGTCTTCAGAGAAAGAGAAGGTGAGGTTTGCGAACGCCAGGAAGTTGGTTATGTTTACAAGGCTCGATGTTATATCATGTGATACATGTTGCTTATTCCTAGGTGCGTCATTAATGTTTATTACTGTTTATATATATTTATGTAATCGCGAAAATAGGGGACGTAACACGATTAATCCGGGAATATCACGCGTCCGCAATAGGGGGACACAAAGGGATTACCAAAACGTACCGCAGAATCCGCGACGATTATTACTGGCATAACATGAAAACAGACGTTCAGAGGCATGTTCAAAACTGTCGGAACTGCCAGTTAAAGAAATTAGTGCGAAACAAGACAAGACAACCGTTAGTGCTAACAGATACGCCGGGCGCGGCATTCGACAAAATCTCGTTAGATATCATGGGGCCTATCCCCACTTCCGTTAGCGGGAATGCGTATATACTTACGGTACAGGATCTTTTGACGAAACACTCGGTGGCAATCCCACTGAAAAACGCGGGAGCAATCGACGTAGCCAACGCGCTAGTCGACGAATACATTTGCATATATGGAGCTCCGAAAGCGATCCTGACCGACCAGGGTACACATTTCTTAAATAGCTTAATGAGAGCAATAGCAAAACGATTCAAAATATCTTGTTACCACACTACTGCGTACCGCCCACAAGCCAATGGGTCCGTGGAACGCTCCCACCATGTACTCTGGGAATATTTAAAGCAAATAGTTAAAGACAAAAAGGATTGGGACAAATACTTAAAATTAGCATGTTTTTCGTACAATACCAGTGTACACGAGGGAACGCGATACACACCTCACGAGCTGGTATTCGGCAAAACAGCCCGCACGCCTATTAACGCGACATTACCGGAAGACATAAACAATGATAGTTATAACAATTACTTAGAAACATTACATAATAAGATAAAGGACATTCAGTCAATAGCGCGTGATAACCTTAATAGCGCGAAAATTAGATCTAAGAGATACTATGATAAGAAAGCGAGACCTCAGGAATTTCGAGCGGGAGACCACGTGTTCCTCTTAAAGGAACCAACGAGTAAATTAGGGGACCAATATGTCGGTCCATATGAAATAATAGAAATATATAAAGACAATAATGTTAGACTTAGAATTAACGCGAAATCAACTAGAATAGTTCACACTGACAAACTCAAGCAGTGCCCCACCCAAACCCCCACGAGGAGACACCACCACCAACGTCCATCGGAGGAACGGACCGCCAGTAGGACAACGGACGACGAACGTTAAACATGATACCTATAACATTCCTGATGTCATTCCCAATGGCAGCCGCATTAATTGGCTACGACTGTGGAAGCGAGGGCTTCAATGTTACAACGCTATCGCTACTCGACGTAGGGGAATGCAGCATGGAAGACATAGAGCCAAAAGAGGAAGAAGTATATGTGCAACTAATGCAGTCATCCGACTACGACCACACGGAGATAATCCAGTGCAAGATGGAGGTGGATAGGACTATCCACTATTGCGGCATGCACTCTCACGTCTCGCTAGTACTTAACGGCAGAAGAGAGTACATCCAGGAAATCGGAGAAGCCGGATGCAAACGATTACATGAGACAGGAGCGATCCGGCTCCCGAACGCTCAGATTGACAGGATCCAACAGAATGCGACGAACCTAAGGAGTGTTATTTTAGCGGGTTCCGTAACAGTAGACGGCCGATGCTCCGGAGCCCAGTACACAGACGGATACGGGACATGGGAAAATGTGATCGTGCAAGCATCGATCAGAATCACATTGAAACATTCAGAAGCGCCGATCAAGAGAACCACGGGAGACCTTATAACGCCATCGGGTACCCATTGTAAACTAACCATGGGACACTGCATGGATGCCGAAGGAATGGAAACCTTCTGGGCGCCTCTACCGATAGATCACTGTCATTTCGACCGATACGATATATTATACGAAGGTTTGGCCACCAAACTCTCGCAGAAAACGGGCCAAGCGACGCCGACAGTATACACGGTCACCACTCAAGACACCACGTTCGCCCTGACGAAGACATCGGATTTTGACATTTGCGGTTATAAACTCACGCAAACAGAGCATCCAAAATTGTTTATATTGGAAACGCAAAAAGGAAAAACGTTCAGCAGCAGGTCAAAGATCACCGTCGACAACCTCGACATTTTCCTGTACGTGAAGTCCAAGTTTATCTACGTAGAGAAACACGTCAAGACGCAGCTCACTCAGTTGTACAAAGACATCATGGAACAAAAGTGCGCATTAGAGTAGCAGGTGCTACAAAACGCACTCACACTCGCAAGTATAGCACCAGATGAAATGGCCTACAGAATAATGAGGGAACCAGGCTATACAGCTGTGACCTCCGGAGAGGTAATACATTTAGTGAAGTACATTCCGGTAGAAATCAAATTAAGGCACACGGAACGTTGTTACAATGAGTTGCCTGTAACTCACCGAAACACATCGCTGTTTCTCATGCCAAGATCAAGAATCTTGTCCAGAACTGCAACAGAACGCGAGTGCAGCAACCTGTTACCCATCCTATACAAGATACACGGAGGATGGTACCGCCTGACACATAAACCGGTGGAAGTACTAAAGCCATCAGTGATACAACCGCTGTCAAAACCTGCGTGGCATTATATAGACACGATATCCCTCGCAACCAGCGGGATATATAGCAGCGAGGACGTAGATCGACTACGTTCCCACATAATGTTTCCAGTCGAAAAACCGTCAATGTTAAACACAATAGCGCGAGGAGCCATGGGAGAAACAATACAGCCAGGCAGCGTATCCATGATCAACTTACTCGATGAAAATTCTATAAACAGAATAGCGGAATCTGCCGGAGCGATACTGTGGAGAAGTTTCGTCACATTCGGCTCCGCCAGCGCAGGATTACTTGCTATATTCATAATAATTAGAGTCGTGAAATTAGTAATAGACACGATGATTCACGGATATGCCTTGCACACGGTCTATGGATGGAGCCTCCACCTACTTGGAGCTATCTGGAGTTCAGTAACACACCTGCTCCTGCACCTGGGAGGAAGTCAACGAACGAAACCGACATCACCTGAAGATGATGTGCCTGCGGAACGTCGCTCCTTCACCGAAGACCATGCCCTCCCGCAAAACCCCAGTGTCAGTGAAAGTGCACGCGAGAACAAAGCAACCGCGAGTGCCCCACGGTATTCTTACCTGGATTTGCGGAAATACCTGAAAGACAATAACCAATCAGACAGTATAGTGTAAAATATTAGCATACGCCAATATTTTAAAATAAGGGGAGGGGTGTTACGTCCCCGCACATTTTTGCGACTAAGAATAAGTACACACGTTGCGCCTTACACATTTTTGCGACTAGGAATAAGTACACAACACATTATAATATACCAGTAATCGTAAGCATTGTAACCACTAACCTAGAAATAAGAAGACATACATATTTAAGGAAACAGCGTATGACAGTACTATTAATTTTATCTGAGAATAAGAAGTAATAAAAGAGAATATGAAGTATAACAAAAGAGACAGTAATAGTCATGTAGAAACGAACCAAAGTGGTGGGAGACCCCGAGAGCCCCACCACCTTCGAGTACACGCGTCCTCCCGACGCGTGGGAGCAACAAAAGAGTGGGAGAACCAACGCCGCTCGCGGCGAC
>NW_017255942.1:5113-8941 GCF_001594055.1 Mycetomoellerius zeteki
GCGAAACGCGTAGTTAGAGCTTTATCTAACTTGGTGACAGCAGCCTACATCGATCAGTAACATCAGATCGTAATTATCCACCCCTAAACTCGCGGTGAGTCCCCTAAGAAGTTTTAAAAAAATCTTCTAAGCCTCCCGCGACGCAACACTGTCAAGTTTATTTCTTAAACATATCTGTAGTGCTGAGGATTCTTTCTGATACATCTGGTCGAATTTTTTAATAATTTTATAGGCTGAATCTTCTTCTCCCACAAATTCCAATTGTTCATTCGTGATGCTGCAATATATGTAATTCATTGCCTTTAGATTTTTTTGTTCCACGTGTCCTGGGTGTCGTCTTCCGCTCTTTCACGTGTCGCAGGCTCGTCGCATTCTTTCCACTTTAGATACAGCAGGATCCTTTTTTTCCAAATGTTATAATCTTTTACATCAAAAACTTGAAATTTCAATTTTTCTTCTTTCGGCATTTTCACTGTACTCACTCTTCTAGTTTGCTTATCGAAAATTAGCTTTTTCAAAAAGTTCACCTTTTCAATTTCTTGTACGAGTAACTTTACAACAGATTTTCTTAGTTTTTCCGTATCAATGTCTTCACTTTTCACTTTAGCCATTCATTAATCACCTCCTCATCAAAGAAAAAAAATGTTAACACGTGACAAGGTAACCTATGCTTCTTCGAACCACGCTCTGCTACCATGTTAACATAATTGGGATCGGGATGACACAAACATTGTTTCTAATATTTGCTTTAGATTTATCTTGTTGTACAAACGACTAAACTTTATTTATTCTCTTCTAAAATAACAAGAAAACGATACACGCGACGGAGCGTCCTCCAGGCGGCCTGCTTCTTTCTCCACGTCCCTTTCACATGTCCTTAGTTCTCGCCTCGCACAACCTGTGTCGCTCGCGTCTCACACACACCGATACAAGCGCACTGCCTCGCATCGCACTAGCAAAGCATGAATCCATATAACGTAACAATGATAACATTTTTATTGGTAAGTTTTATCTTATCTATTATACGAGAACGTTCTAGAATGTTGGTGATTACAGTAGAGGTTTTCGTTCATGCGTATCTTATCAGTTTCCGGCGTGCTAACGACGGTTGCGCGGTATCGTATGGTTGGTTATCTTAATGGTTTAATATTTCCGTCTGTAACAAAGGCTGTCTCGCATGTGGCGTATTATCTCTATTCTAAGATTTCATTATTTCTATGTTTTACAAGGCAAGCTTTTTCGCACATGGCGCATTATCTTATTCTAAGGTTTCGTTATTTTACAAGGAGAGCTGTTTCTAAAGGTAAGTTATCTGGCTGATCGTTTATCTATAATGGTAATGGTAGCTTATCCTCAACGGTAATTTCTCTCTAATGGTAACTTATCTGCAATGGTAACTTATCTATAATGGTAACTTCTCTCTAATGGTAACTTATCTGTAATGGTAACTTATCTATAATGGTAATTTATCCTCAATGGTAGCTTATAGGGTAGTGGTAATAAGTTTATTAATAGCACTAATTGTTAACTTCAAACAGTTCAAATTTTGGGGACGTAACACTATTCACTGATTGAACACAAGCAGGGCAGATGTTCGCGAATTTACTAGTAGGTAATCTACTCGGACAGAGGTAGCAATAATAATAATGATCCTCTGCGCTTATCAACGTGTAATGAAAAATGATAAGATCTCGGTCACTACGTTCTGAAGGATGTATTCGTTTATAGCAGTCTAGGCAAATCGGATTTTTAGAGACTGCGTCAATAAAATACGAAGTCATGCAACATTGCGCAGTATCCAGCCAACCTTCTTGTGAGCTATTGAATATGAGATTCCGGCGAGGAATTCGATACGGGGGGCACATGCAGGCAGTTTCTGAATACTAGTTCGAACAATTTATTCTCAGAGACTAGAGTGTAATTCAACTCTAGTATGTACGAATAAGCAGTACGAATGTGTTTGATTTATTGTAATATTATTGGTTTGAACGACTTCTCAACTGAGAGGGTAATTCAACCCTGCAGTCCTGGAGGTAGTTATAACCAATAATTATCGATGAATCAATGTTCGAAATAATTATAAGGTACACTTACTATTCGTTGTCTTGACTGGAATGACGAGGATGGCTTCCTTCCTTCCTTCCTTCCTTCCTTCTATTAGTTGGCAGAAACTCGATGTATTATTTATATAGTGCGTTTAATTCGTCGCGTTAGTTATTTGATTTAGTTCGCTTATTTGAGGATAGGTAGTTGAATAATAACACTGGCTTTAGACTTAATTAAAGAATATAATTATATACTTAATTATACAAGATTTCTTACGATTAACTTCGATTATTAAGAAATAGTAAGTTACGGATTTATACTGGAATGTGACGCACGGCGTACGCGCGGAGAGAAATGATTTTGCAAAAGAGAGTCAAGCTTAAACTCGGTATACGAGGTATACTCGGAATAAGTTGACTTGCTCTAACTCTGAATACTTCTCATCATATACTCCGATACTCACTCGAATGGAGCGTCTTATATAGGTGGATGATGTCCCCCACTAGTTTGCTGCGTTTCCTTTGTTCGTTGTCGTGACGTCATGGAGTGGTGGTACGTTGGTGCGCTTGTTAGCCGGCGTCGCTGCTGCCGAGTCTGTGATGCATTTGCCGGCGCCGTTCTGGCGGTGGAACGGTGGTGCCCTTGTTAGCCTCTGTCGCTTCAGGGATCACGTTCTCTTGGTTTCTTATCATGCTTATAACTTATCGCATAGTGCTTCTATTACAGTTGTGGCGTTATCTTATCGTATGGTAGCTTTTATTATTGTTCTTAACATTTACCTTATCGTATAAAATTTGTTTATTACTATCTTATCGCATGGTGCTATATTACGGTTCTTAGAATTTATCTTATCTTATCAATGGTTTATTTCCGTTCCTAGAATTCGTCTTATCTTATCGAGAGATTCGTTTCTTATCTTATCAAGTGGTTTATTTCCTTTGCGCGAGTGGTAGCTGTTACGCCCAACACATTTTTATTGTAACCCCTCACACATTTTTATGTTAGAAGTAAGTACACTACAATTATAATCCAACATTCATCATAAGTTACACTACAATTATAATCCACCATTAAACATAAATGATTCTAATCGTTAACCTAGAAATAAGGAGCCGTACTTAGGAAACAGTGCATGGCATTACTATTTTTCTTTATCGCTAAATAAGAATTATAATAAGGAAAGAAATAAAGAGATAGTTTCTGTAGGAATAAAGCAAAGTGGTGGGAGACCCCGAAAGCCCCACCGCTCTCGAGTACACGCGTCCTTCTGACGCGTGGGAGTAACAGAAAGAGTGGGAGAACCGACGCCGCTTGCGGCGACTCACGAACCAGTCAGTAGTAATAGTACGACCGACGAGCTTCGATACACAACTCGTCACCACGCTATTCCGCGTCCGTGGTTTGCCCGACGCGACAAAATTCATTTACTAATCCTGAGGTGACTTATGCCTCAACGCAATCACATTCAACCACAATAGTAAGCGTAGAAGTTAAGACAAGTATTAACCGAGTCGTGCGTAGTTATATTGTAATAGAATTAGTATCTTGATTTTTGTTATTAACGAGTGAATAAATATAGATTAAAGTGATATTCCTTCTTTTCATTTTGCGAGACCAAGCCTTTAATCATAACCCGTTGCGGTTAAAACACATTATCGAGTGCGCGACTTAAACTAATTGAACATCGTTAACTACGCCTCGCATCAGTTGGCGCTGAACGGCACGAGCTCGAGAGGGCAGGAAGGACGGGAAGGCAGGACAGGAAGGACGCGCTAGCGGCAG
>NW_017255942.1:8951-11642 GCF_001594055.1 Mycetomoellerius zeteki
CCCTCCACAAGTCATCGCAAGGTAGGTGCGACATTATCATATTACATCCGTAATCTCGCGGAGAGTCACACGCGTAGAAACATTCATATGCATCATATGTTCGACCAATTTTCGTTATCGAGCCGTAAATTGTCGCATGAGAATCTATAACCTTCATTTCAATAATAACACCTCGATAACATTTCATTGAAGGGACTTTCCTATAACTAACAGTTACAGTTATTCTCTTGAAAAGCGCGATAATAGCCTTAACGACACGTAACACGTTGCGGGATTTCACCCGTCGGGAACAACGACCCTGGGCGACACGTGCCGCGCCGCGGGGATCCTTCCGTCGGGAAGAATAGAACCTTAGCGACGGGCTCCCTACGAGCACGACTGACTGCAGTCAAGCACGCGGCCGTGTGGAACAAATAATAGAAAGAGACCGCGTTGCTTGGCCTTGGAAAGGCCCTCGGCGTTCGATAGACATCCGCCGGGACCGATAAATTTGGAGACGTTCCTTATAAATTCGAATCGAACGAAAATAAGTAAACTCATGTGCCCCCGGGCATCGCCTCGGGCAGAGTAGTCAGACCCTCCCGACGGTACCTTTTAGAGATTGGTTAAACACCGCCGTGTGTTGTATTGCGAGATTTTATATGCACCGTACGGGATTTTCCCAAATATGCGCTTTATGTTACACAGATAAATCCCTCTATCATCGTTGTTCCTACTGGTGCGTAACCAGACATTACAGGCGGATAGGACTCAATCAACCGAATCTCACTTGCTACGAGTGCAACGAGCCTTTGGTAACAGAAGACCGCTCACCCCCTTGCGCCGTATGCACACGCTAGCCACGTTTGAGCAGTACTTGATCCATTCGGGAGATAGATCGTATGATAGCACTGAACCCACAATCATCGCCATAAGCGAGACGCGTAGTTAGGGCGTTATCTAACTTGGTGACAGCAGCCTATACCGATCAATACCATCAGATCGTAATTAACCACCCCCAGAATCGCGGTGAGTCCCCTAAGGAGTTTAAAAAATTTCCTAAGCCTCCCGCGACGCAACAAAAATGGTGACAGCGGTGGGATACACTAAATTGAACTTTCCAAAAATAACTCAATAATAATCAAAACAGCCGAAATTCCTAATGCCCTCGAGCGGCGATAAAACAGACGCCTGTCTTACCGCTGTCGAAGCAGAGACTCCCTTACCTATATACGCTAGGTGCGTATTCGCGTTATTTTACGTAGAGAGTCGTACTCGTACCCTTCTTTGCTACAACTGTTTTAACGATACACCCAACTCCGTACGCGTAAATTACGATTGCTTAATACAACATTATACCCATATCGGGGAAGAAATTGCCGAAAAAGGGTGCGATTCCTGTTGTGTGATTTTACCCCGAGTCACCCCAGTCGCTAGCGAAAATTGCAGGACGTGTTTAGACACTTGCCTCAATTATACTCGTATAAGCGAAAACCTCGACGACGAAGAACCCGTTTTAATCCCACATTACGAGTTCCGTCGAGCTGCCGAAGAAAACTTACGCGACGAATGAAAACTCAGTAGACTCACGCGCAATACATTAGCACAAAGTAAACTCGCTATAACAACAGGATAAAGTCATAATCGAAACCCGCGATGGACGGTATAAACACGCGCAGCAAAAATAAGCCCCCGGGGCAAGCCACCGAACAAGTGGCCGAAACTCAAGACAGCCGCGTTAGGGATTTAGACACAAAAGAATACGAGCTAGGTATAATAGAGAACGCGGTGAAAGAAAAGGAACGACGCTTACAAGCGCAGAAGAATACCCTACGTCAACAACTAGAACAGATCGAGAGAGCTAGGCAGCAGTTAGATAGCGAGCGAGAAAAATTTAACCAGACGACGTCGGCTCGCGAGGAGGAATTAGCGGCGCGCAAAAAACAATGGCATGATTCAGAAATAACGCGCCTCGACGACTTTCCGCCCACTCAGCGACGCGTAGTCATGAATCCAGCAGCCGTAACCTTTAATTATACATTGCCAAGGACTCCATCAGGTGGAGGCGGCGGAGGAGGATCCGGCGAACCACCCGCTCCCAAAGTCTCTTTCAGGGAAGCGACGGAGTCAGTGCCGTACTTTGATGGATATAATATCCCGTTATCGCAGTTCACGCGAGCATGCCGTCGAGCTCGCGACATAATACCGCCAAACGCTGAAAGGAACTTGACGAAGCTTTTGATTAATAAGCTAGGGAAACGAGCGTATTACGCAGTCGAAGACGAGCCGTGCGACACGGTCACCGAATTAATTGATCTGCTAACCGGAGCATTCGGAACCGCGAAGACGCTAGACCAATACCGCGGCGAACTTAGCATCATTTACTTAAAACCTGGAGAGCACGTATTAGATTTTATAAGCAGAGTTAAAGATCTCTGTACCTCGATACTTGATACGGAGCGTAGAGAAAGGGGACGCGTGAACACGCGCTTCGCCGCAGAAATTGATAGCTTAACGGCCCGGTCTTTTTACGAAGGATTACCCTTGGAGTATAGATTACAATTAGGATCGGAAACGCGCCAAAGATATACAGACTTATTCGCCGCAGTTAAGCTGATAGCCAAGCGGCAAGAATTAGATAAACAACGCTTCGAGATAAAACCGCGATACGAGCGAGAACGAGATAAGGATACCCGTTATGCGGCCCCGATA
>NW_017255942.1:13692-14984 GCF_001594055.1 Mycetomoellerius zeteki
GCTGGAATGACGTTCTAGAACGTTCTCGAATAATAGATAAGATAAAACTTAACAATAAATAATGTTATCATCACCGAAATGCCAGATCTTTCACAACAGGAAATTGTAATCTCTATAACGACTCTCGTTTCCTGCCTCATATCTTGAATAAATACTATCTCTTGCGCAACGGAAATAAACCACTTGATAAGATAAGAAATAAGCCTCTCGATACGATACGACGAATTCTAGGAACGGAAATAAGCCATTGATAAGATAAGATAAATTCTAAGAACCATATTGTAACATCAAGCAATAAGATAATAATAAACAAAATGTTGTAAGATAAGCTAAATTTTAAGAGCAGTAATAAAGCTATCACATGATAAGATAGAATTCCACGAACCCAATAAACAACGCTACAATTGTAATAAGAGCATCCTGCGATAAGCTGTAATAGAATAAGTAAAGCGTGATCCCTGACCCTACCAGAGGCTAACAAGGGCGCGAACGACATGTAGCAGTACCCTACCGGAAGGACCCGGCAACAAGACACTGGCTAACAGACGCACCTACGTACCACCGCTCCACGACGTCACACCAACGGACAAAGGGACCACAGCCAGATAGTGGGGGACATCCCTCGACTATATAAGACGCTCCATTCGAGCGAGCATCGGAGAATACGATCAGAGTTAGAAGTGAACAGTAGTCAACGTCAACTTATTCCGAGTATACCTCGTATACTGAGTTTAAGCTTGACTCTCTTGCAAAATCGTTTCTCTTCGCGCGTCCACCGTGCGTCACACTCCCGTATACATCCGGAACTTATTATTGTTTAGTAATCGAAGTTAATCGTAAGGAGTTTTGTATAATTAAGTATATAATTATATTCTTTAATTAAGTTTAAAGTCAGTGTTATTATTCAACTATTCACTTCAACTACCTATCCTCAAATAAGCTAACTAAATCAAATAAATAACGCGACGAATTAAATGCATTAAATAAATAATACATCGAGCTTCCGCCAATTGCTAGAAGGAAGGAAGGAAGGAAGGAAGCTATCCTGGTCATTCCAATCAAGACAACAAATAGTAAGTGCATCTTATAATTATTCTTGAACATTGATTCATTGATAATTATTGGCTACAACCACCTTACGGAACTATTAGGGTTGAATTACACCCTCTCAGTTAAAAGATCGTTCGAACCAATAATATTACAATAAATCAATATATTCGTACAATTCATTCGTACATACTAGGGTTGAATTATACCCTAGTCTCTGAGAATAAATTGTTCAAACTAGTATT
>NW_017255943.1:0-30200 GCF_001594055.1 Mycetomoellerius zeteki
TGTAACTTTCTAAAAATCAACGAGCCAATAGCTTTTTCGTCATTACTATCTTCATCCGATGAACTGTACTCATGTAAGTCACTATTTCCATCTTGTTCTTTTAAAATCCTATTTTCATCTCGTTCTTTTAAAATCCTATTTTCATCTCGTTCCTGCAAAATACAATAGATATCAAATATAATTCTAGTAATTATATATACTGAATCCCTCACAGTTCAGATAAAATCTTTAATGTCTACGTTAACAAGTTAAACTGAGACAAAATGTCCTGTAAATTTTTATGATTTTCAGAATAATTAAAAATTCATTAACTCAATACTAAATGTGTGAGTATCCATGCAATAGCAAATTACGACAAATACAAGCATGGCAAAAAGATACAATTCGACATTATTCGTCGATCGGTTATTATAGCGAATTATTTAGAGTATGTATTAGCTATATGAACGTCGTACATTAAAAAAAAAACTCACGCGTTTAGCAACTTCGAACGACGAATAATATTGAACTGTTTTTAGTAATATATATATAATATATGTATAAAAATATATAATGTATAGTATATATATATTAATAGATAATAATTATTTAAGAAATAATTTATATTTATAATATGTATATACGCACAGGTATTACGTCTTCAATTTTATTAAAATGTTCCTGCCATTTTTTATTAAATTTCATTCTCAATCCAATTTGTGGAATTAATTCTTTTATTAATTCAGGCGTTAAAATGCTCATACTTTCTTTATCGATGCAATTTTCTGTAAATAGATAATATATAATGGTTCATAATGTATTTATATATATATATAATTTATATATATATATTTATATAAATTTTTTGTAAATAGATAATGCATAATAGTGCGTAATATGTATACATATATATATATACACATACTATACAAAAATATCTTGTTCTATGAATCAAAATTTTGTTGTGTTAAAAAAATTGGATTGAACAAGCCGAACAAAAAAATTTATTTACAACAAATTAAATAGTTTAGTTGGTATAAACAAATATTTTTTTTACAAAGCAGAAAAATGTATTTTGAAAAAGCAACTAAATGTTTTGATAGATAATCAAAGTATTTAGTTACTAAAAAAAATACTTCAACTAAAGAATTTTGTTGAAGGAACTAAATTTCTTTTTAGTGTACACAATTAACTAACAGATCTGTTCATTGAAAATTTCTAAATACATTGCATACAGTATTCTATATATGTTCTAGCGTTCTCGAAGCTATGCAGTGTTATTTTCCGATTTGCATTATTCTATCGTTGTCGTTCGTTGAACATTTGTTACATCTATATAACAAGAATAATTTACTTTACTAGATATTAGTAGTTCCTTCGAGATGAAGAACATCTATTGGCGTTTTCTCTCAACTGTTAAGTTCACTGAACGCAGCCATTGTATCGTTTGTCTTTTATCCCGCGGAAGCGGCCGCTGTTTATTTGCTTGGTGAACAAGGACGAAAAAGGATAAAATAACGCAAAAACGTCGATAATATTCTCTGAACGTGCCTTAAGGATCACGTACACTACTTTGTTAAGAACAAATATACAAATATACAACAATAAAAACTCTGCAAAGAAAGACTTACCTTTGAAATGATCGATAAGAGTGTCAAAATCCCAAGATTTCAATAAATTTATTGTTGCGTCATCCATTACGGTACGAGTTACAATACGAATTAATAATTTTATCGAATATATAACGTTGAATCACTACGAAACACGCACAATCTGTACGAAACAGCCACCAAACCTTTTTCTTGAAGGAATGCAGAATAAAAACCGATATGGCGCGTGAGCTATGTGAACGGCGTGCTCTGCTTTCTGAGAACAAATCGCGACTAGTGGCGATCCGTAACTTATACGTATAGATGGCAGAGGTACATACTAAAGAAGAGTCGCGAAAAACAGTCAGCGCCTGATAAGCACGTGATTTTCGGTTGTCGTCCTCAGTTGTTCACCAAGCAAATAAACAGCGGCCGCTTCCGCGGGATAAAAGACAAACGATACAATGGCTGCGTTCAGTGAACTTAACAGTTGAGAGAAAACGCCAATAGATGTTCTTCATCTCGAAGGAACTACTAATATCTAGTAAAGTAAATTATTCTTGTTATATAGATGTAACAAATGTTCAATTGTTTTGAAGGTAATATTAGTTTTATTTATACATATATTTTGTTGTAGGAGAAATTATTTCAGTCATCATAATTAAAATTCCATTGAATTAACAAAATGTTTTGTTGATAGTTTTGATAAACCAACATATATTTATTGTTAATTTGTTCATACCATGTTCTTCACTGAAAGATATATTTGGTTAAATGAAATAAATGATATGGAATAACTAATTAATTAGGACAATTGCATATAATAGCATATTTTTTTATTTCAATTAATTTTCCTTTACATGAATAATCATGATTGATTTATGTTAACTGACAATAGAAGTATTTGTTGAATCTATTGTTAGTTTACACAAATAAATCATGATTATTCATGTAAAGAAAAATTAATTGAAATAAAAAAATATGCTATTATATGCAATTGTTCTAATTATAATAATTAGTTATAGCGTATCATTTATTTCATTCAACCACATATATTTTTCAATGAAGAACATGGTATGAACACATTAATAGTAAATATAATTTGGTTTATTAAAACTATCAACAAAACATTTCGTTAATTCAACGGAATTTTAATTATGATGACTGAAATAATTTCTCCTACAATAAAATATATATTTAAATAAAACTAATGTTCCTTTCAAAGCAATTAAATATTTGTTACATCTACATAACATGAATAATTTATTTTATTAGATATTTATTTCATTCAAACCCAAATAATTTTGCATCAAATCTGACTTGTTGATAAATAATTCAGTTTTTTCAACATTGCTACTTTTTCGAATTAACTACAATTTAATTAATACAACAAGAATGATGATTCACTGAATTAAACAATTCAACAAAATTATTTTGTTCTTTTAAATCACAAGGTTTGTTGATATTACTCACACACATTTAACCTAAATACACATATATTTGAATCGAAAAAATCACTACGAACTAAACGCATTTAGTCAAGTTAACAACTTTTTTTTCTCAGTGTACTCACTCCAACGCGCTTGGTAGAGTGAGTAGGAGCTATGGTAGAAGCATGTTGGAGCTTGCGACGTGAACAAACTTTAATTCGTCACTTAAAACCCTGCAGCTTTGGTATAAAACATTTTTCAAGGAGATGCATATTTTACGAGATATTTAACCGTTGCCGAAACCGAACTTTTGGGACACATTGTATGTAATGAATATACGGATTTAATAATGTATTAACTAATTTTTTCTATATTGAAAGAAAAATTTGGTTATACGGACAAAATTTGTATGGTTGGTTTTTTCAACGGATGATTCAACCATTGTTTAGTTGCAACAACAAATGTATAGTTTATTTATGTCAATCATCTAAGTTGAAATAACTAAATCAACTCAACTAAATTATTTTGATAGAAATACTACCAACATTTATTTAATTTTGCGTGGCATTTAGTTACCTGCGTAATATATTTGTTTAAATTCCAAGTATCAAATTGACAAAATAATGCCGTAAAAATAGATAAATATTGTTTATTTTCAACCGAACGATTAAGTTAGATATAACAAAGTATTTGTAAAACAACAGATTTCATAATTTTAATTTTTTGAAGTAACAAAAGGTTTTGTTTATCTTCAAACACTTTTTGATTGATGAACCAAGCGCGATCCAAATTCAATTAAATTAATTAGGTATTTGTCACAATCTCAAAGTTAAATAAAAACTTAATTGATTCATACATAATTTAATTGAAAATAAATATTATTTTTCTCAAAGAAAAATAATTGAATATCACATCATTGTATGATAACTGTTTGATATGTTTCCTTCAACTAAATGAAACTGACAAATATTTTGTATTTTTAACCAAACGCGATTGAATTAAATATGATAAAATTTTTGTTGAAACGATCAATAGATTTTGTCAATTTCAAGCTTCGGTAATTAACAGTGAACAAAACACAATCTTCTTTCCTTGATAACCAGGGTTGGATAAGTTAACTTTTTTTTAAACTAAGTTAAGTTAAAGTTAACAACCTTAAAAATTGATAATAATATTATTAAATAGGTTTACTGTTTGATGATACTAAATTTTTGTAAGGATAAAATTATGTTTGGTTATATTCGTATTGACCAAAACATTTGGTTGAACCTATTTTAACAAAGATTTGGTAGCCATTATCAAACTGTTTCTTCTAGAATAATTAAATAATTTTGTTGTGTTAAATATTTTTAAACAAATATTTGCGTCACGGGAACAAATTTTTTATTGCTTACAATGTTTATATCGTAGAAAGAAACAGACTCTACATTAAGAAAAATATTTTATTGCAGAAACTAAAATTTTATTTCCGTGACACAAATATTTTCATTTTGTTTATGATACTATTTTTCCCAATTTTTTAAACGATGAACTTACATTATTTACATAACTAAAAATTTTGGTTAGGGCAACACAGCTTTTGTTAGTCACAAATCAAAAAACTTTTGATTGTATACATACAAAACGATTTCTCTGAATGCAACTAAATACTTATAGTAAATAGATATTTACTCAATAAAAAAATGATTGTGAAAATGAAGACTACATATTACTCGTACCAAATAAAATATCTTTATATTTAATAAATATTTAATTTACATTGTTGATCTAAATATTTATTAAAATTGACCATATTTTTTTTAGTATAATAAGATTAATTTAGTTAAATAAGAATTATTTAGATTAGTATTTAAAAAATGAGTTGGATTAGCAATGCAATTGCTTGAATCAACGATATAAATGTTTCGGATGGGATCAATATAACAATCAGTTTCAAAACTGTCCAAACAGCGTGCAATTATAGCTCAGCGTTAGCGTGTTAGGTTATCACCTCAGAAGTCTTAGGTTCGAATCCCATCGATACCGTATGCGAAACACGTATGTGTTTTCAAAAATTGTAAGATATCCTATGCGTACTTGTAATTCATAAATTGTATATAGAACTATATACATTAATTCTATAAGTTTACATTAAAAATAATAAAAAAGTACGAATTCTATTTAAAAATTAAAAAAATTTTTTTTCATTCAATTGCAGAGTTGCTGCTATTAACAAATTATTTAGTTACTATTATTTTATATTTTTGTGGACGTTTCTTGTGTTTCATTTTTCGAACAAAAATTCAGTTGCGTCTACTCAATGTAGAATTGTTTTAACAAAATATTTTTATCATTAAAATAAATATCGGTTTGTTTTATGAAAATTTTCTCTTAAAATGACAAAATGTGCGCATGCACCGATCATTTACATTGTTCGTTAAATTTTAACAATAAATAAACTGTATGTTGAAGTCATTCAGCAAAGCTTTTATTTGTATCAAATATATATTTTGTTATCTTGACTTTATCTTTTGATAGGGACTTCATATATTTAGTTTCAGGAACAAAATATTGTTTGCTTTATATTTTTTTGAATATAAATTTTTGTCGTTGTGACTGTAGAGTAGGCAGGGGTTGAAAGCGAATAACACGGGATCACAAAATTGACAAGGTTTATTGTGTAGTTGAGTGCGCGCGTATACAGCGGAACACGGGAGGAGGAGAAAGAACACGAAAGAAGAACATAACGTAGATGAATGTACGCATGATAGACAGTGCTCTCAGTACGCATATACAGATGGCGCGCCAAATTGTCCGGATATCGCTAAGATTATCGTTACCGACCTCAACAATTTTAATTATATTTTAATAAATAAAATTTAATTTGTGTTTATCAAATATGTGTGTTGCTGTTTCAAGTAATTTCTCGTTTGAATATAAAGCGGTTTTATTGTTTGAAATCAACACTTATTTGAGACAAAGAAATTTATTTACATTTAACATGAAAAGATTCGCATATCAAAAAAGTATTACATTACAATATCTGTATATGTTTTCACTTAACTCTTAATTTTGTTGGTTTGAATAGTGATTTGTTTATAATAGTAACAAATTATTTTGTTATATCTTACACATATTTAGTTGCTCGTATTGAACAAAATAATTTAGTTAGAGAGAGAGATGAAACAAATTTCGCGTTTTTTAATAAAATTTGTTTTTCAGTGTATATATTTGCTTTGTTTACAGAGGAGATATTCAGCTCGAATAAGGCGCTCTGGTTTTCTCCGAGCGGCACTAAATTGGTCTTCGGTTATTTCGATGACTCCAGCACTCCTATTATGACTATACCATTTTACGGATATCCTGGAAGCTTAACTTTCCAATACACGTCGGCGATACCGATTCACTATCCTAAAGTAAGTACGAACCTTATCCTATTGCTCCATTGTCTTCATAATATACGATAAAGAAATATTATCTTGGACATTGCCATATTTTTAATTCGTCGACTTTTGATATATCTTTATTAATATTATTATTTTTATCGAAAAATTATGTTTTTTAAATTTAATAGCTTGAGATATACGATTTAATTTAAACTTCAAGTGCGTTTTAAAATTTAATATGGATATTTTTTTGTTACCTTCACGAAGAAATTATAAATTTCATGTATTTTTTACGTATGGAATTTCTGTATATAATTTCGCAATATATATTTTACGCGTTTTTAATGTTCGCCATTTTAATTAATTATTTTTCTGTATGACAAGGCGTTTGCGCATCCGAAAAATAAAATATTTCCACGGGGAAAACATAATATCTCTTTAAAAAGGCAGTGATTTTGAACGTCACTCAGAAATGTCCCTCTCACTTTGTTTCCCCGCGAACTTTCGTTCCGCGTTGCTCCACGCCATCCGAGATTTGAAAAGCTATCTAGCCGAAGTTTACGTCCTGAAAAGGTGAGAGGAGCGAGCATGGCATCTTTGCATTTTTTAGTATCTTTTTATATCTCTCGATTGACGCCGTCGCAAAAAGTCGTGACGCAACGTAGAAAAATATCCGTCGTTAGTTCAACCCAGTTCAAACTTTTGAATGACATCTTTGTCTTCGTATGACAACTTATAAGACGGATAATTGTTTGGATATACGAAGGAGTAAAGCTAGACAAATAAGTTTCAGAAATGATATAAAATATACCATTAAAAGATTTTCATTTATATGCTTATTGTTAGTGTCGTTACTTTAAAAAAAAGTTTATACGTTCTCTTTTTTTACATTTCATATTTTTCACCAGAAATATAAAAAATTATTAATATAAAAATAATATTAAATATATGTTTTGTATACATACGAGGATATCGTCTGAAAAGTTTTGAGCCTAACATAGAAACAAGTAATTTTTCGGTCAAATTCAATTTTATTTTTCCACATAGTCTTCTTTTAAGTCGATACATTTTTTCCAGCGATGCTCCCACCCCTTTAATCCATTCAAATAATACTGAGCGTCTTGCTTTGCAAAATAGGCGTCTACGGATGCGATGACCTCCTCGTTCGATGAAAATTTCTGTCCTCCGAGCCAAACTTTGAGCCTAGGAAACAGAAAAAAGTCGCTGGGGGCCAGATCTGGTGAATACGGTGGATGGTCAATTAATTCGAACCGCAATTCGTGAATTTTTGCCATAGCGACCGCCGAAGTGTGAGACGGTGCGTTATCTTGATGGAACAGCACTTTCTTCTTTTTCAAATGCGGTCGTTTTTTCTCAATTTCTGCCTTCAGCTTGTCAAGCAATGATGCGTAGTACGTCCCTGTTATTGTTTTACCTTTTTCAAGATAGTCGATCAACACAATTCCATGACTGTCCCAAAAAACAGTCGCCATCACCTTTCCCGCCGATAAAACCGTCTTCGCTTTCTTCGGAGCAGGTTCACCCTTCGCAGTCCACTGTTTTGATTGTTCTTTCGTTTCAGGAGTGAAGTGGTGGACCCAAGTTTCATCAACCGTTATTAATCGACGCAAAAAATCCGACTCGTTTCGCTTAAACCGCTCCAACAGAGCCTTAGAAATGTTCATTCGAATGCGTTTTTGATCCAGAGTGAGCAAGCGCGGCACCCAACGCGCGGTTAACTTACGCATGCCTAATTCTTCAGTCAATATATGACAAACACGTTCTTTTGATATGCCAACAGCCTCTGCTATCTCCCTAACCTTAATTCGACGGTTGTCCATTATCATTTGATGAATTTCTTCGATGTTATCGGTGGTGGTCGCAGTTGTTGGCCGTCCCGAACGCTCATCATCAGCTAAGCTGGTACGACCACGTTTAAATTCAGCTACCCATCTTTTCACGGTGGCAAATGATGGGGCAGAGTCCCCGTAAACAGCGTCCAACTCGGCTTTAATTTGCGTAGACGTATTACCTTTCAAATGCAAGAATTTAATTATAGCACGATATTCAATTTTTTCCATTTTTACAAAATGACGACACAAATGATTGTCAAACAAGAACTGAACGTCCAAAGTGGCCACAATTGTCACAGATATCTTTCGTAAGTATCACGATTATAATACCAGAATGGCTTTGACGAGTAATGCCATCTTCATGATGAGGCTCAAAACTTTTCAGACGACCCTCGTATGTTGAATATATTGCAAAAATAATCAACAGGCCTACAAAAAAAAGTATCCTGTACTGGAGTGGAGAGCCAGCTATTCTTATGTATTTTGAGTCGCTAAATACGAATCTATCATAAAAATCCATCCAGGGCAAATTTTCAATCTAGAGCAAAAAAATAGGTCAAAAACCCCGAAATCCGCTTTTGTTGATATATTCTAAGACCATTGGCAAAAACTTGTGATTAAACCTAGACCATATGTTTCCCGGTACTGAAAGAAGAGTATTCGAATATAGAAATGGTTTTGAAAAAATTTAAGTATGAGAAACATAAATGGCAAAGCGGAGATCTCAAAATATTGTCTATGCTTCTAGGACAATCGGGCTTTACCAAGTATCTGTGTTTTCTATGTCAGTGGGATAGTAGAGACCGGGAAAGTCATTATAAAAAAGAAAAGTGGTCAACAAGATCATCGTTAAAACCTGATTCGATGAACATTAAAAACCAACCATTGGTTAAGCCTTCAAAAATTTCTCTCTCCCCTTCACATTAAACTAGGCTTGATGAAACAATTCGTCAAAGCTCTTGACAAAGAAAGACGGTGCTTTGAATATTTGAGACAAACGTTCAGCCAAGTGTCTGAAGCTAAGTTGAAAGAGGGAATTTTCGACAGACTACAAATTCGTACACTGTTGAAAGATGAATCTTGTGTTACTAAAATGACATCGAGAAGGCAGCATGGGTTAACTTCAAAGAAGTTGTAGACAAATTTTTAGGTAATAAGAAAAACGAAAACTACAAAAACATGGCGCTAATATGCTAAAAAATTTCCGCAAATTAGGCTGTCTCATGAATCTGAAAATTCATTTTCTCCATTCACACCATGACTACTTTCCTGAAGACCTTGGGGACTTCAATGAAGAGCAAGGTGAACGATTCTACCAAGACATAAAAGAAATGGAAAGACGATATTAAGGAAGATGGGACATCAATATGATGGCTGACTTTTGTTGGACATTGAAGAGAGAAATGCCGGCGAAAAAAAACAAGTGCAAGAGGAATCCATTACACAGGTCATTTGAAGACAAAAGAGTGCAGAAGCGTGCACGAACATAAATCGATCTTTTTTTTTTAGATATTCACAGATACAACGGTACAGATGTGATGTACGGACAGTTATTGTGTCTGATGGCTGCTTGCCTGAAAGTTTGTCTGTGGTGTAACTCCTAGGGAATTGTTGGGTTTAACCTGTGTCTGTAATGTAAGGCACTCAGAGTTTATCGTTATTCAAGAGGTGTAGAGGACGTAGATACGGCGTATAGACAGCTGAAAAGTATTTCTCAACTCGGGAAATATATGGTCTAGGTTTAATCACAGATTTTTGCCAATGGTCTTAGAATATATCAATAAAAACAGATTTCGAGGTTTTTGACCCATTTTTTTGCTCTAGATTGAAAATTTGCCCTGGATGATCCTATTTTTATGTTAGATTCGTATTCAGCGATTCAAAATACATAAGAATAGCTGGGTCTCAACCCCAGTACAGGATATTTTTTTTTGTGGGCTAGTGTTATTAATTATATTTATTTAACAATAATAAATAATTTATTAAGTAATGTAAATACACAAGTAAGAATATTAAGGGAATGCTAGAGCGATGGCCGAACTTGATCGAGGTCAATAGTATAGACTTTTTTTAATTCTTTAATAGTAACATCTTTCATTCATTTCATATACATATTTATTATATAGTTATTGTGTCTCACTCAAACGCATTCATCTGTCCTTATCTAACATTTTGCAACGCCATTTCTTGGAAGATCGAACACCTACTGCTAAACACAATTATTGCTTTGTTTACCGTTCCGAATCTTCGCTTAGCATTCGTATACACATCATTTGCAGATTGATATAAATCTTTCTCTTTAAGCTTCTAATCTTACATTAGTTTCATAAACTTAGTATTATAAACTTAGTAGTTTGCGCATATAATACGCTTGGTGCTGCACTGTCATTTGGTACGAGCTATAAAACTTTTGTATTAAGGAAACATCTACGTTAGGCAACAGCTCTACGAGTTGAAAAAATGTAAGTTTATAACTTTTTCAATTTTAGTGTAAAGTTTATTGCAGTACCACCAAATTTTGCGTCTACTTTAATCCTGTAAAAGGATTTTTTATTCCTTTCAGTAAATTCGGAGATTATTATATTGATTTGCAAAATCCCGACAATTTGGCCACTCCAGCATCCCCTTAAAGCTTATAATGGTCGAAGCTGGATCTTTAATGCTTTAAATATTATAATTCAATGCGAATTACATATATATTAGATATATGTACATGCATATACTATACCATATTTATAGTCACTCGACTCGACTGTGTGCCGAATTGATTTTCCCGACTTATAAACGCAATTAAACTGTAATAATATCACAAATTAAATTAAATTGACAAGTAAATTTTAATAATTTCGATGCTTAATCCGGTATCATATTAGATGTCAATATGCTGAAAAACTGTAAATAAATTTATTGCGAAAAATATTACCTCGGCCGGAAGTCGAACCCGGATCTTTTGTATTCCGTACGAGTGTCCTAAGCCTTTAAATTACCGAAGCCATCAGTCTGACACCTTGGATAATGCAAGTACCGGTGATACTGTAACTTTGAAGCCTCGTAACTTGGAAAATACTTAACAAAATATAACATTATTATAGTGTTTTTAAAAGGTCTTGAAGTCAGCTAAGAACATGTAATAAAAAGAGGGGTTCCATTAAAAAAATTTTAGGTAACCTTGACTTGATCTTAAGAATATCTTCTCAAGGTCACCCAAGGTCTCCAACTTCTTTCCCCCTTGAAACTATAAAAAACTTTTGTCTGAAACTTTTGCCTTAAACTTACAGATTTTGAGAAAATCGACTGGATAAATTAAAATGGTCCACCCTATATAATTTACATTGAATTATTTAAAGCATTAAAAATTCAGCTTCGATCGTTATAGGTTTTAATATTTTTACTTGTTATATATATTTAACTATTTAAAAAATTTTTAGATATTTTTAAATTGATAGAAGCTCTCACGATGTCTTTAATGAAGATTTAATGAAGATTTGATGGTTACGAGAAACTAAATACCGAGAATTGCATTATCTGCGAAAGGCGATTGCAACGGTAATCATTATTTCTTCGATATACTGTTCGTACAATTGCAATCGATCGAACGGTGAAATAGAAATCACACGGTTATGACAAATGCGTTCCCGGTATTTTTTGCTGTTTCACGTATGCTCGAATAAAGTTCATGACGAATCGATTTCCCTTTCAGACAGCACAATTAAATTCTAAGTTTGATGTACAGTTTTTTGAGTGCCACTGCTACCTTTTAAAGATGCGATTCTTTAAGTCATAAATTTTCAACCTTGCTTGGATTAAAGTCACGATCTCATTAGCCAAGTAATTCATTTTGCTTGATGCGCAAACCGCCATTCTGTTATTTTTCTGAATTTCTTTTGCAACTTTATTGTACTTCAAAGCTCGTGTTTTAAGCGACATTTTAACAGAAATGCAATATATTTTATTTATTTAAGTTCTGTCGAATTTACTTTATTCATGATAGCCGCAAATGGAATTGTCATTGTGGCAGCTGCAAGCGCCAGCACACGTCGACAGCAAGCGGCAGCCCCTTCCATAAGCGCTTACAATACAAAGCCCAGCACACGTCGACTTTCTTGCAAGCGCTTCGCGGGACCATATTTCTCGCGAGCGCTTGTGAAACGCGAACCGCGAGTACTGCGACGCAGCCCCCAGGGAGCTGGCGCGACAACTGCGAATCCGCGCGCAAGATTCGTTCAGCGGCAGGATTCGCTGCGGCGAAGGAAAAGCGCTTAAGGCGATTCCGAGATACGACAACTTGTATCCAAAAAGCAGCCAAGTTGCATACGCAGCCAGCAAAGGTGCCGACAGGCCGAGGCGCATCTCGAGGCCCACATTGCCAGCAATGGAGGAGCCACGTCGCAGCAGCCAGCGGAGGCGCAGCGCCGCAATAGCCAATCAGCGGAGAGCCTTCCAGCGACCAATGGACGAGAACAACAATGGTGCCTGGAGCTGAAGTGGACGTGTCACAAGCCCACGATCAACTACCAGGACGAAACGGCCCTTTTCAGAGTCACCACATATTATATCCAAACAGCCCTTTTCAAGGCCGCTATACATTTTGCTGTAAATATATACTGTACATACTCGCATATCTCTCGTCTTGTAAATTCGCCTGAAAGTCCATCACCAGCGACTAAACCTTGCGCACGGGAACAGTTGAGGCCGATAGCGACGGCCGGCTGCGACCAACTTTCTCCTCGCCATCGTCGCGCCAATAACAACTTCGCTATAATCATTAATATTCATTTTAGTCAAAGAGAAAATATATTACGAAAAAGACAAGTTTGTTTTATAAATGTTTACATCTGTGCGAAATTTCAAATGCCCCTGAAATTATAATAAAATGCAAATATATATGTGACTGAGCGATTTGAATAATTTTATTTTATAATTCGAAAATAGGTTGTTATGCTGAAACAAAGTAGTTTATGACATAAACTCGCCATTTGGAAAGTGCTATTATTATCGACAGAAGCATTAAATGTGAGGAATACTTATGCGGTATCGCTTTTACAAATTCTGCGTATTATTGAAATCACGTTATGAATTCTTTTTAATTTGTGCATAATGGACAATAAAATCGTAAATTTACTTAGTTTATAAAATCACAGTTTACAAAAATGTCTTGATATCATCGATTGAAACAGATATGTATTTCGCGGACAATTAACACAATCATTCAGTGAAAATTATAAATGTTACAATGTGAAACAAAAGAATACAAATGTAACTTGTATAATATAATTTCCGCAAGAAAATAATGTGAGATTTATTAAATTAAAATTTGTATAGAACTCTTTATAATTTTTAGAATTTAATTATGTTAAGTTTATTTTGTTACTAAAGAACGCTTAACAAATAATGACGTTTTCACAACATTTTTATGTTATTAACGTCACTTACTGTCTCGTAGAAAGTTAAGTTCTTGTGGAAAGCGCGAGCAATTTCTAGAATTTACTAAAACGTAATCAAGAGTCATCCTTAAGCTATAAGCAAACAACCAAAGTGACCGACTCGAGCTAAGCACCGCGTTACTTTTTGATGAAGCAAAGAGCACCGCTCTATATATGTCAGTAAATTAATATTATAGTAGAATATCACAAAGTCTGGAATAAATAAATAAACACTGCGAACAGCAATTACAGCGTTTCACATCTTGGGATTAAATAAGATTGTCATTAAAACTTTCGGTATTAAGACGACAAGATTTTCAAATGCACTTAAAATAATCAGTGAAGGAATAGTCATGGCGAAGAATCGAAGATTTATGTTTTCAATTTCATTAAAACACTTTCGTGCAAACAAACCTTATAAACATAATTTCACACATTTCGCAAGAAAAATGCATTTCTTGTAAATATATACCTGATTATCTTTAATACGTTTCCTGCAAAACTATAATTTATTCTGCGATTCTTCACGTCTGAAGATAAACCGCCATAAAAATTTACAATTAAAAAATCTTAACTTCCACTCTAATTCGAGTAAAAATTTACCGTAAAAATTAAGATCTCAGCCTGAGATTTTAATTTTTACGCTAAATTCTTTAATTATAAGGAATTATTCTTAGATCCTTTATACATCCTTTATTGATTTGTGAGAGAAAAGTTTTCGGCATGACTATATAATTATATAATAAAGTAATTATGATTAAAAATTATATTTTTGTAGTTGTTACTACAAAAATATAATATTATATTAGTAATAATAATGGTAAATATTCACAAAAGGGGGGGTCAGCACTTTTAAAAATCAATGTCCTTGATAATGTCCTTGAATATATTGCCAAGGTCATGACCCTGAGTGAGCTCCAACAAGTTTTAGCCGCCGCTCGTTATTCGTTAAAAAGTTATAAACAAAAAAGTTTGAAAAATATCTGTGTCTTTTTTATTATATAAAACAGAAATTTTCTGCTTTAAAATATATTTTACGACTTTCTACGCAAAGCGACTTTCACCCCACCTCCTCCCCTGCTTCAGGGGCGCACGACTTTCCACGCGAAGTAAGTTCCACCCCATTTCGCCAAGTTGCTTCGTGTGGAAAGTCGGACGCCCTTTGCCAGAGGAGGAGATGGATTGAAAGTCGCTTTGCGTGGAAGTCGTACGCCTCTGTAGCAGGGGGAGAGATGAGGTGAAACTGGGCTTCGCGTGGAAAGTTGGACGCTCCTTAACAGGGGGGCAGGTGGGATGCAACTCCCTTCGCATGGAAAATCATTACGTAAGCAAGGAATGGTATAGAATAGCTTTTAATATTATATATAGCAGAAATAAGATGTTATTTTTTTCAAACTTTTTTGTTAATAACTTTTTAACAAGCAGTTAAAACTTGTTGGAAGTTACTCAGGGTAATGACCTTGACAATATATGTCAAGGATATTGATTTTTGAAGGTACTGACCTTTTGTGAATATTTACCATAATAATTAGTTATAATATTAGTAATAATAATTATATTTATAATTTTATATATACACAAATGACCGATTTTATTGAAATACTTAAAAATTTAGCTACAGATCTGAAAATAATTTTGTTAGATTATTAAATAATTACGTAGTAATCTCAAGTATGACGAGTAATGCTGCAAAAAGTTTTGACATTCCAGCAACTAGTTTGAATGTTCTATATAATTATTTTGATGATCCAACAAAATTATTTTTTGACCTGTATCAAATTAAAATATTTTAGATATTTTCGCACAACTGTCCTTTTTCGTGTATATATAATTATAATCATATACAGAATGTCCCAGACTTTTGGACACGTCATGCGCCATGTCTGTAGAGCGGACCGAATTGTGTTAAAAAGTCCTGTACAATTTTGCAATTTTTCCGCAATCTTTTTTTAGTTACTCAATGAGCACTGTTTAAAATCGATACATAAAACAATTTTAAGTTATATATCTTTAAAAGTTTTTTAAGAAACATATTTAATCCTCCGTTGGCAAGGTGGATCCGACGCCATGCTCATTTTTCATCTAATTAATGTACAAAATAAGTGAAAGAAGTAAATAATAACATGAAACTTTATCCCCTGTTTATTTATAATTAAAAATATAGTTTTATGCATTTAAATTTATATTTTAAATTATACAAAAACGCTTTGACTAGTATTACATAAATAAATTGCTTCAATTTCGAAATATTTCATATATAATTAAAATAACTAGAAAGACATTGCACAATATTCATAAAAAAATCTTTAGCTTATTATCTTGATCTCAAAATAGTAAACAAATAATAAATATCATTATACGAGGGTCGTTGGAAAAGTTTTGAGCCTGAACATGAAGGTGGCATTATTCGTCAAAATCATTCTGGTACTATCGTATAATCGTACATGCTTTGAAAGATACCTGTGAAAATTGTAGCCATTGTGAACGCTCAGTTGTTGTTTGACAGTCATTTATGCCAGTCGATGTCAGTGATTTTGTAAAAATGAAAAAAATCGAATATACTTTTCCAAGGCTGTATTGGAGCGGTTTAAGCGAAACGAGTCGGATTTTTTACGTCGATTAATAACTGTTCATGAAACTTGGATCCACTACTTCACTCCTGAGACGAAGGAACAGTCAAAACAGTGAATTACATCCGTAGAAGTCTATTTTGCAGAGCAAGACGCCAATCAACTATTATTTGAATGAGTTAATGGGATGGGAGCATCGCTGAGAAAAGTATATCGACTTATAAAAGAAGATATTGAAAAATAAAACTGAATTTGACCGAAAAAATACTTGTTTCTTTTGACCAAAAAAATATTAGGCTCAAAACTTTTCAAACGACCCTCGTAAAATGTAAAGTTTTATCTAAATTTATATCATAAAATCAGCTCACTACGAATATCTACGAAAAATTAAGAATTTCTAAGATCTTATCTCAATCTATATAGTTTTTCTGTACTTTTTCGTAAAAATTTTTTTCCGCTATGACAGGAAAAACCATTTTGCATTCGAAAATTATTTAAAATACTTATTTATCTATTTTTACATTTAAAATGGATTCGAAAAATCTTGCATTTTGCATTTTAAATACATTTTTTAAAAGTATTTTACAATTAGTATTTTAAATGGAATTCGAAAATTCATTTTACCCAACCCTGCAAATATCAAATATAACTTCTCTCAGTACTAAATAGAAACAAGAATGTATTTTATATATAAATAATATTTTTGCACGGTAAATGTTTTATTTAGTAAATCGATTGAACTGCTATGCTTTTTTTTTATTGATACTCGCACGATTTTTTTCGTCCATTATTTCGCTACTTTGCTATCGATATATGCGATGTCGATCCGTCTTCACAAGAAATCTATCTTCCCGTTTCAGAGCGGCACGACGAATCCAACAGTCAAACTATTTTGCGTCGACCTCGATATGGTGGTGCAAGGTAACGTGACTTTGGTGGAGATCGAACATCCGTCAGAACTGTCTACCTCCGAAAGGATTCTGTCAGCGGTGGACTTTCCCACGGACAGTCTCGTGTACGCAACTTGGATGAACCGGGTGCAGAATAAGGCGTATTTCCAGCTTTGCGATGTCGACAGTCTGCTGCCAAATTGCACAACAGTAGGTATTTCTTTATTTTCGCGCGAGAGTTACAATCTCCCAGTTCTGAACAAAGCAATGAGGAGGAGGGAGGAGGAGAGAGGGGAGGAGGGAAGGGGCTCATCTGATAGTACACTTTACGGAGATTCCGCTTTCTCTCTTTCTCTGTATCCTTCATTTTCTTATTTCTTTGAGTTTCCGCGAATCTTAATTTAGACAAGCGTTCTTCCTTTAGTTAGGCAATAGTATTTTAATTAGTGCGCGCTTGCCTGCGGCCTGGCTAATTCGCACTTTCGCGCAAGTCTTTCGCGACTGTTTCTTTGGGGAAACTTGAATGTTACAAATTTCAAGTATCGGTAAAGATTTCGTATTACAAAATTCTGTAATAAATTTAATTTCGCGTTAGAAGCGTGAAATTAACTTTACATTGTGAGAAATAATTTTCTTGCGAAACATTTTTTTACGTCGAATGTGCGAATTAGCTGTTGCGTTAAAATATACCAAGAAAGAAAAAACGGTTATAAGAAGTTGCAATTATGAAGTATGACCAGTCGTGTATTTTTTGCGTTGTTAAAGAGGAAAAGCAAATAGCTTTTTTTTTACTGGATCGCTTTATTAATATGCTTGTTAAACTCGTACATTTTCGCGAAAAATACAATGTCAATTCAACCCTTAAATGCCATAATGTGGAAATAACACACTGGAGTATGATATCCAATTTAATTGCTTATAACATTCATAAAAATATATTGTAAAAATTTTTTTTAATCAAAATGTTAGACTTTAAGAGACATATCAAAGAAATGTATGTACTTTTATCAATAAAAAAGTTATAAGCAATAAAAAAAAAGCATTGGATAAAAAGCCAAGTAGTCCATACAAAAAAGACTAAGAGTTAATTTTTCAAGAATGTACGTGAATACAGATGTGTGTATGTGCGTGCGTGCGTGCGTGTGTGTGATATCACATCGAACGCAATGGCAAGAAAATCTTTACATCTTTTTTATGCACGACGATATAACTTAAATAAATTGACAAAACGCAATTTGCTGACCAAGATGTGTTTGATTGCTCCTAGACGCTTTCATATAGCGAGAGAAATGGCTGGGTAGAGCAATTTGAAGCGCCTATATTCAGCGAGGACGGTACGTCGTTTCTTCTGATATTACCGCAGATACAGAAGAACGGTAGCAATTGGCGACACATTGTGCTTATTACGAATGCAACCAGCGGCAGGCCGGTTAGCACTGCTCTCACCTCCGGCTATTTCGTCGTGACGGAGATAGTATCCTGGGATCGGGAAGACTCATATCTGTGAGTATGAATGCAATTTATTCCAGAAATCCGTGCATCAAGCATTTATTATTCTTAATAATAAATGTCTCGATATTTTTGGGAGCTTGATTTTTGCAGCAATCGAATGGGCCGCTATTTTGCAGTCTTTGTCACGTTTTAAAGTCTATATTAATATAAGTTTCTATTTATCGGAACGTTATTTTCACAACAATTAAATAGACAACTGTAGTGTGACAAGTTTAAATTATATTTTGTCATACTTTGACGAGTTTATGTTGATTTTAGTTTTGCTGGTATGAATGTAAATTTTTAGCTAAGATTAAAAATAAAGTATGTCGTTTTGAGTACGGGGGAATGTAGAAAATAAGAATCTTGGGTCGAATAAAAATGCATTAGTATAAAGCTAAGGAAATGGATATCTGAATAAAACGACATAATTATTCAAAGCTTGCACAGGAAAGTTCTTTTAAGACGATCAGCTCAATTACTTAAAACTTCTACGTCGATAATCTACTATTAGCGACCCAAATAGATTACATTTTCACTTCTTCGAAAACTCCGGCGATTTCAGTCTTTTTTTTTTGCTATAAATTAGGACCACGAAAGTTCGATCGATTTGCTACCGACGCATAACTTAATGAAACGAAGATAATTGAATCAGTCAATAACACATAATATATAGGGAATAATTAATATATAGGGTGTATATAAAGTACCGAACCCCTTAAATATCTTGAAAAGTAATCATTTTTGAGAAAAATGTTTTATACATAAGTTGTAGGGTTGAAAATGATCTATTGACTGATCTTATAAATTTGACCTTGAATGGCGCCACCAAGGTCGAGTCAAGGTCAAATCGATTTTTTTAAACGAAACACCCTATTTTTGATTTTAGAATCTAATAGCTGAGGTCGGGAGCTTTCCAAAACACTATAATAAAGCTTCTTTTTAATCAGTACTTTTCAAGTTATGAAAGTCGGAATTGCAATGTGAAAAAACGCATTAGATACGTCATATCCCAATATGGCGGGCTAAGGTTAAAAGAATATTACATATTATAGCAAATACTCAAATTGGCGTTCCTCCGCAGTCTGACAATGTACTAGACGATTATAAAGACATAAGACTGCATTTCTACAGAATTCGCGAGGCATGATTCTAAATTCATTTATTATACGTTGACGTAAAGCATTAAGATTTCGAGGTTTAGTATTATAAATTTTTCCCTTTAAATATCCCCACAAAAAATAGTGGAGTGGATTTAGATCAAGCGATCGTACTGGCCATTCAATGTAAATTTGAATGGCCTTTCTTTCTATCCACCTATTCGGAAAAACTTTATTCAGATATTGGCGTACTCGTAAACCGTAGTGAAGTGGCGCCCCATTTTGCTGGAACCAAATGTCATTGAAGTTTTGACGAGCGATGTTTCGGATTGCCGGAACTATTTCATTTTGAAGCATGGCTAAGTAATTGTCAGCGTTTAAATTACCTTCAATAAAGAAATGCCCAATAATATGGCTTCATTTAAAATTCCAGCCCATACGTTGACTTTTTGCTGATTCTGAGTATGTGCCTCGTACATCCAATGAGGGTTTTCATCGCTCCAATATCTGCAATTATGTCGATTTACATTCCCGATTAGCTCAAAAGTAGCTTCATCTGAAAAAATAATGTTGACTACAAATAAAAGGTTTCTGTCGATATTTAACATCATACTTTCGCAAAATTCAATGCGACGATCAAAATCATCTTCACATAGTTCCTGCGCCAGATGGATCTTATATGGATGAAATTTCTCCTTTTTTAGAATTTTATGAACTGACATAGGATCGATGTCGTGTTGTTGTGCAACTTTGTGAATTGAATTACGCGGATCTTCGATAAAAGACTGTAGAACGTTTAATCTTTTATCAGGATTTGTCGCTATTGCGGGTCTACCTTGTCTATTACGATCTTTTACAAAACCCATTTCTTCAAAACGTTGTACAGTACGAATAACAGTCGATTTAGATATACCATTATCCTCATTCCTAAAAGTTTGATTGAAAAGTTCTGTCACATGTGTGTAAGACCTCCTACGATCACCCCATCCTCGCATCATTAAAAGGGATGTATGCTCCTGTTCAGTAAGCATTATAAAGTATTTTAAATAAATACTTTATAAACAAAGATAACTATGTGGCGATAAGCAATCTCAGAACGGAGCATCACGAAAATGTATATCTTCTCAATCGCAGGTCACAGAAAGAGTGAACTTGACAGGAGAGATCTCCAGCTTATGTAGTCTCCAGCTTTGTTGAAAGGGTGGGAAGGAGGGAGAGGAGATAGAAAGGGGTAAGAAGGAAGGGTAGATGGAAAGGGGTAGGAAGGAAGGGGGAGAAGAGAAGGAAAGAGTAGAATAGAGGAGATACAGACATTCGCGGGCACATACATGACTCATAAATCCAATCGGGCTTTCGTAATATCTTTACGTAATACCCTAGATAATGCAATCTTTACGTAATACCTTAGATAATACTAATGCCGGCGATTCCGTAACTTTCAACTCTCATAACTTGAAAAGTATTGATTAAAAAGAGGCTTTATTATAGTGTTTTGGAAAGCTCCCGACCTCAGCTATTAGATTCTAAAATCAAAAATAGGATGTTTCGTTTAAAAAAATCGATTTGACCTTGATTTGATCTTGGTGGCGCCATCCAAGGTCAAATTGATAAGGTCGCTCAATAGATCATTTTCAACCCTACAACTTTTGTATAAAACATTTTTCTCAAAATGATTACTTTTCAAGATATTTAAGGGGTCCGGGATTTTATATACACCTTGTATATATTTATTCAGTTTATCTTGAAAATGTGTGTATTTGTAATTTCGAATTTTTGCCAGTTTATCTAAAAAGAAGATAAGTTTTTTATTTTATATACCTCTGCTTCTCGAGTAAGCGTAGCTGTAGTCGAACGGACTGTCGCGTGTGCGCATATGCACTCTGTCCGTGGCACGAATTCTCAAATACGAGATAGTCGCTCTCTTCCCAGGCGTTCATCCCGGCTGATGACGTTCGGAAAGATAGCGAGCGAAATGGTTCGGAAGTAATTTGCGAAGTGAAAGCGGAACTCTTGCGACGACGGTGCGGAATTGGGAAGTTGCGTGATATCGTCGTGGCTTTAGAACAGAGATAGTGTGAGACAGAGAGAGAGAGAGAGAGAGAGAGAGAGAGAGAGAGAGAGAGAGAGACGGATAGGGAGCGAGAGGATGGGGAAGTCTTCTCGATGGGTTGACCTCGCTTCGCAAGAAGCGGCTGACTTAATTGCGCGTTCATAAATTAAACGAGATCTCCGTCGAGGGAACGAAGCGACCCGTTATCGTCGCACGAATTCGCTTTTTCCGCGTCTGGAAATCCGCGTCGGTCGATTAACGCTCGATAGAAATAGTCGACGAGAATCGAATTACCGTTCGCATCTTGCGATCAGAAGTTCGGGTACGTCGTCGTTGCGTTGGATGATTTCCTGCCGCGCATTTCCTCAGAGCGTTGGAAAGACTATTGGAAGATGTTCCATTTTTTATCTGGAAAAAAAATTACTTTGATCAGGCGTTAATGACGTCGTCTGAAGTTTCGTTACGTCTCATTGCGCCAAAAAGCGACTGAAATTCGCGATAGTAATTTGCGATTGAAGGCAACAGGATGTGAACGAGCTTCCCAGTCGCTTGAAAGTGTATAAACGATGTGAAGTTTTAATCTGATAATATATTTGTAGTTGAAGCAGTTTAAGTTTTTTCTTTTTCCAACTGCTATATTAGCCAAAGATTATGTTTAAATTATAATCATATATAAATAATTTATATAAATGAGTAAAAAATCAATTATAAAAGAAAGTGCGATTAATCAAACGAAGATAAGTTTAAATCTCTGGGTGATGTCTTGGATTTCTTCTGCATTGCAAATTCCTAAAATTTTGTTGAAACATTGAAACATTCAACGCAGAGTAGCCTCGATTAAATGATAAGAGATATGCTTGCTTACAGTTTTCACCATTAAGCGTCCACACGCTTAATGAATTTAGCGAAGTCATTCCATTGCACGTCGTCCGTACTCGCACATACAAGAAGTCGGGTCTCAACGAACACGGACTGTATCCGGAGTAACGCGCATGAATTAATCATTAGGATGGTGTAAACAGAGAACGGCGTTCAGGAGTTATTCAGTGGCGTGGCGTTTGCGGCCTGCGGACGACATAACGGCGTAATCAATGCATGGAATCCGCAATACGATCGCACTCTCACATGTGTCGGAATGTATCAATATAGTATGCGTGCAGCGTGTCATCGAATTAGTTCTTGAGGCGCGAGCAATCAATGTCATGTCTCGCAGATATTCAAGTTAATTAAAATCGAGTTTCGATGGGAGCAAAATTTCTAGGTATAGGGATGTTCGATCCAAGATCGATTTTTTATAAAATCAATTCTTTTACCTTCGACATTCAATTTTTTAGATCGATTCTTAAGCTCCGATTAAATCGACGAATCGATTCTTAAGACCTGCAATCGATCTTTCGTGTATGCATTGAATCGTTTTTTTTTGTTTTTTTTTCCCGAAAAGGGCTATAATATGCAATTTTTGCAATTAGCCTCGATCTTTTAGACCAATCTTTGCAGAATCGATTCTTTGACATTCAACCTTTTAGTGAATCGATACTTGCAATTGCGATTTAGGTCGATTCAAAAAATCGATTTTTTTGCCGAGATCGAGCATCCCTAATCCGTAACCAGGCAGCAGCGTCACGTGATATTCACGTCAATTTTTGGTCAGTCGTGACGTTAGTTATCCTTTCATAATCACATAAAAATGACGTGAAAATGACCGGAATAAGTCACAGCCATAGACGTGAAAATGACGTTTCAGGGTATTGCTTCATGACACGTATCGCTGTATGCGCGTATCGAATATCCGACCGCTGATGTTCCAGTTAAGGATGTTATGCTCGTATCATACTAGCGATTGGAGATTGCGTCTGGGTTCGCATTTGCGTCCCTTGATCAATCAAAAACGAAACTGTTGACCAGCAGGTCCTTTCCGATTGGTCAAAAGATGCAAACATGAACGCAGATACAATTTCCAATCGCTAGTGTGATACCAGCATTAAAACGGAACGTCAGCGGTATTGGTCGGGTCCTTCCATACGCGAATACAGCGGTACGCGTCACGGGATGACACCATCAGAATACCCTTATTTAGCTCTATTTGGACGTCAAAGATGATATTTCGGTATTTTTTTAAACAATAAATAGTATACAGTGTATGTTAACTTCACTTATATTTATTAATGATAAAAAGTTTTGATACATTATTTTATGTGAGAACGAAGCATACATACATCGTATCATATTACAACAAAACACATCGTATATGTCATATTACAACGAAACATAATAAAGATAAAGACCATAATAACTTTAGACTGATAATAATGAATTAAGAAAAGATATTCATTCTTTATCCACTATTATTGGTAAAAGTATACATTTCAAATAGTTGACTAAAAAAGTATTAAAAACGTATCAAAGACGTCTCTAAATTGACGTTATTATTATGTCAAAATACTCACGTCTTTTAAATGTCAATTATTGGCAACGTGACGTCTAAGACCAATAATCACTATTTATCGACGTGAAAATCACGTCACCTTGCTGTTTGGGTAGTTGAAGTTCACAGAAGATTTTAGGTATTTAATTAAATTGCGACTATTCATACAGCGCAGACTTCCAAGGGAAGTCGTAAAACCATCTAGAGAACGTTCTATGTTCTGAAGATGTTTTCAGGATGTCCTTTTGATAAAATATGTGGTGTGCGCCGTAGGTATGCTCGATCTCGGCAAAAGAATCAATTTCTTTAATCGACCTGAATCGCAATTGCAAGTATCGATTCACCAAAACATTGAATATCAAAGAATTGATTCGGCAAAGATTGATCTAAAAGCAAGGTTGTGTTGTTGGAAAATATTAATGTTTTTTTTAAGAATAAAACGTACTGTGTTTCTTCTTAAATACGTTTTTAATGCTTAAAATATGTTTTAAACAGTACTATAAAAAAAACATATTTAAAACATATTAAAAACATCAATTTAGCATGTTTTAAACTGTTTAAAACAAGTTTAAAACATGTTTTTTATCAATCCTGTCTAAAAGATCCAGGCTAATTGTATATTATAGCTCTCTTTGTAAAAGAAAACTATTTCAATGCATACATGGAGGATCGATCTTGGATCGATTCGTTAATTTAATCGGAGCTTAAGAATCGATCTAAAAAATCGGGAAGGTAAAAGAATTGATTTTCCAAAAAATCGATCTTGGGGAGCGAACATCCCTAGTGTCCGGATATTTGTAAGTTCATGATTGAAGTTCGCAAAAGAAAGAGATTTAGTTAAATTGCGATTATCCGTACGACAGATCTTCAAGGTACGTAATAAAAACGTCCAGATAATGTTTCACGTTTCCTAGAATAAAAGGTCTCTCAAATAAAAGATCCGTTTCTTATTCCTTGTATTAGATTGCACTAGAACTTTCTTTCTCACTTTCGCCAAATATCAATCATATACCTATCTCATTTTAGTTCACTAAAAGTGTACACTAGTTCAGCCACAAAAAACAGATCTAATGTGTGCTGTGTGGGTAGAGTCTGCGCGATTGCGGACTCTCGAGTTGATCGATCAAATATAAATTTTTGTTAACTAGACGCAAACTGCAGTTAATTCGGTTTCAACTAAAAACCTTGTTTGCACAGTTAGTTTCTGTATCGCATAACTACGCTCGATCGACCGAACTGGTCTCTCCGCAGCGCTCGGGAGGAATATGCAAGAGAACTCTGCGCGGTTCGTTACCAACGGGTTAAGTAATTACAGCGACATGCGTTAATCGCTAGAGACTGCCAGCGAGACTTGAATCGTAAGATATTAAGCGCGTTTATCGCGCCGGGATCACCGTTGCCGGGATCATCCACTGCATCCCCGAATGTAGGATGCGCCTGAATTAACTTGCAGCGTCTGCCATCCCGCGCGAACAGTTCGCGTGGACAGGTCGCAACCACAAGGCCGGGAAATGTTCGTGAGCTGCCTCCGAAAACTCCGCCGCGCCGGTTGGATGGTAGGACCAAATGGAAACGTCACTGCACCCCGGAGATAAACACAGAGAGCGGTTACGTCCGTTCTATTAACTGCCCTTATTATTCTACTCGTCACGTCGCACACTCGTTAACCCTGAACTCTGACGATGTATCTCGCAGGATGCGTCTCTGTTTCTCGTCACCCTCGCGAATTTCCTCTTTTTCAATTTTTGCAGACTCTGCATAAATCAATTTTTAACAAATAAGTAAAGAAGGGCCAAATATAATTGAAACTAGATTATTTTGTGGTGCCTAGTAATAGTTACGTGTAAATATTTAAATCTTTCAGTTATATAAATTCTGCGATTACTGTCGAACTTGAAACGCAATCACAAATTGAAGCTGAAGTAACATCGTCACAGATTACATCGATCATTAATTTAACTCTCAATTATAGTAATGAGTGATTTGAACACAAAAATTTTTGGACGATTGTACAATTTGTACGATTGATACTATGAAACTTTAAATTAGGCCTGTCCAATTTTAGCTCTTGAGTAAAAAAATAAAACCATCGACGCAAAAAAATTCGGTATTCCTTTACATTAGGGGACACTTCTTTGATGACCTTGATCTTGATATATGTTATAGAGGTGAGGGTATTGATCAACTTTTCTTTATAAATTAATCGGCGATTTCTTATAGTTTTCGAGATATTATTTATATAAAACTCATTTAAAAAATTTCATTATTTTCTGTATATCACACGACTTTTCACGCGCAGGGACTTCTACCCCCCCTCCCCTTCTGCTTAGGGGTGCACGACTTCCACCCCACGTGCCCACCTCCCCCCTGCTTAGGGGTGTGCGACTTCCACGCGTAGCGACTTTCACCCTACCTCCTCCCTTGCCAAGGGACGCGCGACTTTCCATGCGAAGCGAGTTCCATCCCATCTCGCTAAGTTGCTTCACGTGGAAAGTCGGATGCCCCTTGGCAGTGGGGGAGGTGGGTTGAAACTCGCTTCGCATGGAAAGTTATGCACCCCTGAAGCAGGGGGAAAGATGGGGTGAAATTCGCTTCGAGAGGAAGTCGTGCGCCCCTGAAGCAAAGGGAGTGATGGGATGGAACTTCCTTCGCATAGAAAACCATTACGTAAGCAAGGAAAGGTATGGAATAGTTTTTAGTATTATACATATAGCAGAAATAAGACTATTTTTTTCACAAACTTTTTTGTTAACAACTTTTTAGACCGTCGTGAGACAGGTTAGTTTTACTCTACTGATGACTAGTCATTGTGATAGTAATTCTGCTCAGTAGAGAGGAATCGCAGGTTCGGACATTTGGTTCACGCACTCGGTCGAACGGCCGATGGTGCGAAGCTACCATCCATGGGATTATGCTTGAACGCCTCTAAGGCCGTATCCTCTCTAGTCGAAGGTGGCAATGATATCTCTAGGAGTCTCGTAATCAAAAGACTCAAAATAATGTGACACTACTAGACGGCCGATCCACGCAGACCGGTCGTCGCACGAGTCCGGTTTATCGTACGGCGCCATCGCCCGTCGTCGGGATCTCACCGCTACGACAGCACGGCGTCTAACGGTCGAACATGAGTTTCACGAATTCAATGTCGAGACTCGGAATCGTCTGTAATGCGAAGCGAGTTCTATCTCACCTCGCTAAGTTGCTTTGCGTGGAAAGTTGGATGCCCCTTGGCAGTGGGGGAAGGTGGGTTGAAACTCGCTTCCCATGGAAAGTCCTGCCTGAAGCAGGGGGAAAAATGGGGTGAAATTCGCTTCGCGAGGAAATCGTGCACCCCTGAAGCAAAGGGAGTGGTGGGATGGAATTTCTGTCGCGTCGAAAATCATTACGTAAGCAAGAAAAGGTATGGAATAGTTTTTAGTATTATATAGCAGAAAACGATACAATCTTGCTGCTGCACGATATCGTCTGCAACACTCTCCTAAAATAAGTAGAATGTCAACAATTTCGTTGGCAGTGTAGTCAGGCATTGTTTAAAAAGATACTTATCAAATTAGATACTTTCCGAAAAAACGTTTGCACAACTAAACTGTCAACTGAAAGCGGTCATTATTTAAAACACGATTTTGAACACAACGTACTTTCGAACTGAAATGTGGGAGTTTAATTAAAAAAAAATAAAAAACATTCTTTGACCTTGAAATGACCTTCAAATTTGTTTCAAGGTCAAAGACAAGGTCATCGTTGGTCGACCCCTTTTGACCCCTGTAACTTTTGTCTGGGATATGTTTCGCGCTTCCGCATACCTAAAATTTATCAACGTTTCATTGGTTTGACCTTGGAATGAATGTTAGAGGACATTTTGGCCCTCGTATGACCACATATCTGAACGTGAAATTTTCCGCTCTTTTCATTTCCGAAGAAAGAAATTGGGGTTTCCATTTAAAAATCTCGATTTAACCTTGAAATGACCTTTAAACTTGATCCCAAGGTCAAGGACAAGGTCATCATTGGTTGATCCCCCTTGATCCCTGCAACTTTTGTCTGAAACATTTTTTCGATAAACGCCTTCTTTCTGAGATAATCGCGTGGAAGTTTTAAAATGGGACACCCTGTATATAGCAGAAATAAGACTATTTTTTCAAACTTTTTTGTTAATAACTTTTTGACGGATAACGAGCGACTGCTAAAACTTGTTGGAGGTTGTTCAGTGTCTTGACCTTGACAACATGTCAAGCTCAAGGTCATTGGAGGTAGCGCCCCTCTCTTTTCTATATAATACTTATTTATCTCTTTCTAAATCTACGGAATTTTCGTGTAACCGAATAAACCTTCGTTTACATTCAGTATTGAATCCGAACGAGTTTCTCAAACCTTTCGCTATTCAGAAATACTCTTAGAGAAGGGATTCAACAAATTGGTGCTGCGGGAAATCCGAAAAATGAAAAGGTCAAGTCATGTTCAAAAAAAGATCCTCAAAAATTTAAACCTTTAAAAATTTAAATGATATTTAATAATATATTACCATGAAAAGTAACTGATATATTATTAAAGGTGTCAGTTCAAAGTGAACATACATAAAGTGTATATTATCTAAATTTAATAATATGTTACATCCAACCTCTGAGATTCTTTATCTCATGGAAAATCTCGAGGAATTTGGAAGAGGGACGAAGAAGAACGTAACTGATACCGTTTTTGTGGCTTATCGCTCCGTGGACGCGTGCCACAAGTCGGAAGCACTCGTGTAAGTTCGGTGCGAGTCAACGTAAACGAAGCGTTATTACGCGGCCCGAAACAGTGCCACCGTTGGTCCTTCATATTAGTTGGAACTTAATCCTTATGATCAGGGATAGGACTCGTACGATCCTTGGGAAGATGCAACGAATCGGAAGGGTGGTGAAATGAAATATAACCAATTATATTGATTTACGATTATACATCTTCATTTTAATTATTGTTTAATTTATGGCGACAACTTATTTCCAGTTTATACATATAATTTGTTTAATTAATAAAATATAACCGTTTACTATTTCAAGATATATATATATATAGTGTTTATGTGGTATGTGCTTATTACAAAAACTGGCGCTAGATATGAATACAAGAAAAATATTGATGAAAGTGTATGTGTCAGGAAGAGAGAGGGGGAGGTGTTATTGGGTTTATGAGATCTTCCAGAGATTGGAAAATCTCATCGAGAAGACGGTTGTCTCCAAGAGGGAGCGGGGAATTGGAGGGAAAAAAGAATTCGGGAGAATTTTATAATAATGGGTATGCCCCTTCTTCAAAGAGCCTCGATCGTTGCTCTTTTCCGACGGCCCGCACCGATTGTGGGCCGTCCGATGCCAATTGCGTTTGACCATCTATGTATGAAATTACTTTTTATTTAAATGTCGTGGTGTTGAGGAGGATATGGACTTGGATTATGGAATTTTCACACGGAGCAAGGAGTCGAATATAGTAGAGAGAGAGACATGAATTACTCAAGCGTTTTACTGCTTTGAGTAATCGCAGGAGAAGGAAGAGATGTAAATCACTAGAAGCGTTTACCGTCCTGTTCACGGAGAAGGATAGAGCATGCCACTCAAAGCGTTTCTCTCTTAGAGTAACCACAGAAGAAAAAGAAAGAGATGCGATTTGCTCAAAGCGTTATTTCGCTTTGAATTATCGCAGACGGAAAGAACGAAGGAAAAAAATGCGAACTATTCGAAGCGGTTTTAACGCTTCGTAAGTTCACAAAGAAAGAGATGCGAGTTACTCAAAGCGTTATTCCGCTTCGAGTAATCGCAGAAGGAAAGAAAGTGCGAACTATTCAAAGCGATTTAACGCTTCATGAGTTCACAGGGAAAGAAAGAGGTGCGAGTTATTCAAAGCGTTATTTCGCTTTGAGTAATCGCAGAAGAAAAAAAAGAATGAAAGGAAGAAAGGAAAGGAAAAGGAGAAACGGAGGGGTACCTTGGATAGGTTGAAGAGCACGAAATAAAACGAGAGGAAATGTATTGTAGATGGTTGTCGCAAAAGGAGAAAGAGTG
>NW_017255943.1:30227-36698 GCF_001594055.1 Mycetomoellerius zeteki
AATATCAGCGGCTGCGGTGTGAGGAGTCCTCGCAGAGTCGGTCGTGACGGATGGCCCTCACCAGGGAACCTCTTGAAGCCCTCCAAATGGTGTTTAATAGAGTGAAAATGCCGGGGTGTTTTGAAGTTGCACTGACTTTACTTCCGATCGCGAGTACTCCGCACTTAATTATTTTAACGGTCGGATAGCACCTTGTGCTATATTGGTCACTGGTTCTATAATAATTTGTGTCCTCGCGAAGGGCTCTTATATACTGTGTACGAGGTGCATTGTTTTTGAGGACTTGATATCGATTTGATGATGATTCATTTTGATTTGTTTATGATGATTCACCTTTAGCAATTAGGATTTCGAAATATAGGAATAATGAGATTAATTTAGACTATTGGGAAAGGTTTTTCAAAAATAGAAGTGATTAGAGTCGTGTGTTTGTATGTGCTCTGAAAAAGTAATTAGACTTATCTATGAGTTATAGGGCCACTGGGCGTGTACGTGCTCTCGATCGAACATTGATAATTAATATATTTATTAATTTTTATTTGATGCTTGTAATTACTTATAATAACTAATCTTATTTGTTTGAAAATCGATCGATCGTGCTGTTGATTTTCTATCCTAACGATAGTATTAGTACTTGAAGAAAGGAAAAGAAGAAAAAGAAAATAGATTTTCTCCACGAAAGAAAAGAATCGTGGAGTCATCAGGACTAACAATATATTAATGGGACAGGATAACAATATATTACTATGGAAAATAACTGATATGTTATTCATGGTGCAAGTTCAAAATGAAAATACATACATATAAGTAAAACAGGTTACAATTTGATTCTAAAAAATAAGTGCGATATGTTGTTTTTAGTGCACAAAATATAAAAGTCGTTTATTAAGATTTAATTTGAAATTTATACTAGCCTGTACAATAAAAAATAATTGCTTATAATTCCAGAGTATCAATTTGTCAATGACTTGGAAAAAGAACATGGCGGCCTACTCTCAAAAAACTTTGATGAGTTTCTCGGTGTCCACTTAGAAATAATGTCGAAGCTTTTACAGAGTAATTATTACAACACTTGAAGTACGAAAAGTATTACATTAGAACCGTATTTTTAAAAGATCTATAACGAAATGAATACACCAAATTATGTAGAAATGCCTTTTTCTTCTGTGATTCTCAATTCTGCCAATCGAGGCCTGCCCAGGTTAATGCGAATGTTTAAATCAATCATTATCAAAACACTATTACATTTTGTATTTGCACTTTGACAACCATATCACTTACTTTTCAGAGTCAAATTGATAAATTTTTTTATCTATACTATAATGATATTTATTTCGCACTTGTATCTTGAATAATTAATATCTAATTTTTTATAGTTGTGTGTTACGTCAAATAATCAGTTAACTTTTTAACCGTATAGCTTCTTATTGTACTTGACCTGAGAACTTTTTATTTATGAATTTTGGGTTTAATTAATATTTACTCGTTTCAGGCAATAAGGCAACGTTTTTTGATCAATAAATTACTCGCTGAAAATACGGTATAACAAACTCAAAATCGGAAGTTGATACGAAAATTCGAAATTTTATTAAAGAAAGATTGGAGGCTTTTAATCTGAACCATTTTCATAACTTTTATTTCAATTATTTATTCCATCCATTGAAAGTTTTTGAGAGCAGGCCGCCATGTTCTTTTTCCGAGTCATTAACAAATTGGTACTCTGGAATTACAAGAAAATTATTTTTCATTATACGGGCTAGTATAAATTTCAAATCAAATTTTAATAAACGACTTTTATATTTTGTGCATTAAGAACAACATATCGCACTTATTTTCTAGAATCAAATTGTAATCTATTTTACTTATATGTATGTATTTTCACTTTGAACTGGTATCTTTAATAATATATCAGTTACTTTTCATAGTAATATATTATTAGATAATTATTTAAATTTTTAAAGGTTTAAATTTTTGAGGATCTTTTTTTGAACATGGCTTGACCTTTTCATTTTTGATTTTTTTGGGATATCACCTTTTAAAGTACAGATATGCGGGGCAGTTTTCTAGTAATGCATGTATCACAAATATATATGTATTTTCGATTCTTATCACGTAACTTTCTATAAGTTACAATTTATATGCAACACAGTTAGAAAAAATTGAAGTATATGGTATACACATATAAGTATATACATATTATGTATTAAGTGTATAAATTAATTAGTGCCGTTTTTTTTGCAAACTTTGACTTTATTTTTCACTTACATGAATACTTTGGTTAGTCATGGAAATATTTTCCGTTAACATCGATGATCTTACGCAATCTGTCGGGTAATTGTCGGATTCCACCACCCAAGTGAATTTCTCAGCCCAAGCTAACGATAATTTCCTTCGTGGTTTTTAATCAAAGTATTTATGTAAGTGAAAAATAAAGTCAAAGTTTGCGAAAAAACTGCACGAATTAATTTATACATCTAATATTATACATATATATCTTATTTAATAGTATATGTAACTGTTTATATAATTGTAATAAATATTTACCATACATTACATATTTATTTCAATTGCGACAGAATGAATTTATAATATTCTATGAATATATTGAAAATAAAGAATGGGCCCCTTCATCGCCCATTCTCGTGAGAATGCAACTATATTTTCTTCGTCTTTCAATTTTAACACGATCTTTGACATAGAGATTTTTTTCTTGACGATACTCTTTGAAATATCATGAAATTCTTCTGTCTGCAAATGCGGATACGCGTCCTAACTGCTTCTGTCCACCGATGCGGATACATTTCCTGGAGAATACCCATCTGGACACCTCGTATCGTCGATGACAATCACCCGGACGCAAACTTCCTCAACGGAGACCACTGCGCAAGGTCACTCATGTCACTCATATCGATCGTGAACAACGACCCGACACCTAAACATCAACTTCCCTGGTTGAATAAGATTTGGATACCGAGTTCCTCGACGACGACTCTTAGGACATGTCTCATGTCGGTAAATATATAGAAAAGGAGAGCCACCTCCGATGACCTTGACCATGACACATGTTGTCAAGGTCGTACCCTGAGTGACCTCCACCAGGTTTTAAATAACGGTTGCTGTTCGTTAAAAAGTTATGAATAAAAAAGTTTAAAAAATTATGTTTTATTTCTGCTATACAGTGCGACTTCCACGCGAAGCGACTCTCACCCCCCTCCCCCATGCAATGGGGCGCACGACTCACCCCCAACTCTCCCTCCTTTCCCCTGCAAAGGGGTGCACGACTCTTACCCCCAACTCTCCCCCCCCCCGCCAAAATGGCTCTAATCTTACTCTAATTTTTATTTGGTACAGTTTTCCCCAAAGAAATATTATCAATCTCAAAAAGTCCTGTGGAAGTCGCTTCGCATGGAAACCGTGCGCCTCTTTGCCGGAGGGAGGGGGATGAGAGTCGCTTCGCATGGAAGTTGTGCGCTCCTTTGCAGGGATGAGGGGTGATGAGAGTCACTTCGCGTGGAATGTTGTTAAATATACTTTAAAGCTAGCAGAAAATTTCGGTTTCATTATACTAGAGAAGACATCATTTTTCAATCTTTTTTGTTCATAACTTTTTAACGGACAGCAACCGCCATCTAAAACCTGGTGGAGGTTACTCAGGATCACGACCTCAACAATATATGTCAAGGTTAAGGTCATCGGAGATGGCTCCCCTTTTCAATACACGGGGGTAAATCAATAAGTACTTGTGTTTGAAGACAGGTGACGATGCTGGTGCAAGTTGGCATTACCATCGTGTACTACCGTTTTTCAAATGACGCCATACAAAATTTCAGAGTGATTCATGCAATAGTCTTGATTTGACAGCAATTCGTAGTGAGAGTGTTTGATGTTTTCCGATACAATAGAAAAAGAACAATATCGATCCGTGATTCGCTTTTTATTTTTGGATGGAAAAACGTGCGAAGAAATAAAAACGAAGTTGGATGCTATCTATGGGAACCCTTCACCATCTATGACAACCGTCAGATATTTCAACGAATTCAAACGTGGTCGTTCATCTGTTTTTGATGAGGAACGCCCAGGCCACCCGGTAGACGTGGTTACTGAGGAAATCGTTGAAAAAGTCCACGACATGATTCTCGCTGATCGCCGAACGAAAGTGCATGAAGTAGCAGAGGCTATAGGCGTGTCGTATGGAACGGCATTCAATATTTTGCATGATAATTTGAGAATGAAAAAGCTGTCGGCCCGATGGGTGCCGCGATTGCTCACGGTGGACAACAAGTGAATCCGGCTATCAATTTCAAAGCAATGTTTGGAGCTGTTCAAGCGCAATCCGAAGGAGTTTTTGCGTCGAGTAGTAACCGTTGATGAAACATGGATTCATTATTACACACCGGAGACCAAGGTACAGTCAAAACAGTGGATTTCACCCGGCGAACGTACTCCTAAGAAGGCCAAAACGGTCTCATCGGCTGAAAAAGTGATGGCCACTGTTTTTTGGAATGCGCAAGGCGTAATCTTCATCGACTACATGGGGAAAAGCAATACTATCACGGGGCAGTACTATGCTGACTTTTTGGGCCGATTCGATGTTGAATTGAAGAAAAAACGCCCCCATTTGGCGAAAAACAAGTGTCGTTCCATCAGAACAATGCACCGGCTCACTCCTTCGCAGTCGCCACAGCCAAATTGGTCGAATTGCGGTTCGAATTGCTGCCGCATCCACCGTACTCTTCGGATTTGGCCCCCTGCGATTTCTTCTTGTTTCCAAACTTGAAAAAATGGTTCGGTGGAAAAAGATTCACGTCGAATGGGGAGGTCATTGCCGAAACAGAGGCCTATTTTGAAGAGTTCAATAATTCGTATTTTTCGGAGGGATTAAAGAAATGGCAGATACGTTGGGAAAAGTGTATCCCCTTAAAGGGGCCCTGATGAAAATGAGAAGTTTCATAAACGTTTGTTTAACGTTTACATGAGCGTTTGCAGAAGTTTGTTGAGAATTTAGAAACGGTCATTAGAGTGTTTATAAAGCGGAAATTGCACCGCTGCAACATTTGGAATGCATTTGTACACGGCATTTTGAAGCGTTTACATAGCGTTTACTTGACGTCAAGCGTTTACTAACAGTTGTTTAAAATGTTTATTGGTTTTTTGTATAGCGTTTAATAGACGTTTGCTCCACCAACAGAAACTGCGTGCAGCTTCTATTAAACATTTAACAGGCGTTTACTTTTGTCATTAGGAATAGCGTAAAAAGCGTTTGTGAGCGTTCAGTTTAAGTGTTGAGTCTGCCGAACGCCGAAATTTTATCAAAAAAAAGAACAAAATTTTTCACTGAGAAGTCTCATCATACTGCGCCTTTTATCTTATTCAATGAGGTTTTTTAAATTCGGGAAATTAAACTTTGCTGTGTTCCTCTAGTGGTGATGTTGTGCACTGCTTAAAAATTGGACATGTAGAAGAATGTTTGCTAAATGGAGGAAAAACGCTTGTGTTACAGAGTTGCGAAAAACGTTTTTTGGACGTCTTTAAGCCATTTGCGTAAACGCCTTACAAAACGTTTACTACGATTCACTAATTCGCCACGTTGGAACAGAGTTTGCTTAACGGAAGGAAAATGCTTGTCTTACGGTATTGAGAAAAACATTTGATAAATATTTGAAAAGTCTGACAGTGAACTCTCTGCAGGAAGGTGCATCAACGTTTACTGAGCTTCCTCTGAAAAGCGTTGCTTTAACATTACAGAACTTTCATGAAACTATAATATATATACTGTATTTTATAAGCATTCTGAAAGTGTTTAAACCCAATGGTGTTCTATAAGCGTTCTTATAAAGTTTGAAAGCGTAAAAATTCTCAAAAAATCGTCATTAAACGGTTGTCAACGCTTTATAAAGTTTCTTATTTTCGTCAGGGGGATTACGTTGAAAAATAAAAAAAAGTTTTGTGAAAATCTTGCGTCTTCATTACTAACACGGGTACTTATTAATTTGCCCTCGTATTTACCCTAATGTCAACCAGAGATCCCTCCGGGACACCTGGACACTCCCTTCCCTGGAGGAATAGCGAGCTACTCTTGCAACTTCATTGAGCAACATCCTAACACTTCCTCGATGCAAATAGAAATCGCGACATATAGAACGCGGACAGAAACGGATAGGATTTCTGTTCGTAATTGCGGATAGATGCAGATAGAAATCGCGACATATAGAACGCGGACAGAAACGAATAGGAATCCTGTATGTAATTGTGGACAGATGCAGTTGGATTGTGATTACGTACAAAATGCAGACAGTAATGGATAGGATCTACTGCTGCAAATGCGGATTTTCTATCCGCAAGTTGTGTTTGCGGATCGAACGTATAGTTTACAGTTAGAAACGGATAAAAATCCTGTCCGTTTCTGTCCGTTTTTCTTCGTTATTTTAACCAGGACTAAGCCCTATAACCATATATATATATATATATATA
>NW_017255943.1:36808-69653 GCF_001594055.1 Mycetomoellerius zeteki
ATATATAATAAATTCATATAGTGTATTGAAAATAACATTCGTTTAAGTTATGATTGATAATACATTAATTATCATATAGTGCAAGTCACTTTTTTTCAAGGAAATTATATCATAATTCATTGCAATAATGGCATGTGATTATTCGTTATGTTATTACTAGTTAATAACTATTGAAAAAAATGCGAATTTTATTTCAAGTTATTTTATCATAAATACGTTATAAATAGTGTTACGTCCAAGCTCTCGGAAGGTTATTTATTACTATTTAAATAAAACCCTATAGATAGAATCCTAAAACCCTAATATATGGAATTTCAATTAGATATTTCATAGCAAAAATGTTAATCTGATATTGAAATCGTGTAATTGATATAAATAACTGAACTGTTAAATAAATAAGTGAAAAAATATATTATTACTAAATTATTATTCGTGTTGCATTATGTATATTAACTGAATGTAGACTTTAAGACACTTTTTATGTTTCTTATCTTAAGTCACAATACTATAAATTTTAATTAATAGGTGAATGGAACATTTTATATACATATTTACATTAAAACGGAAAAGATTAAGTGATAAATTCAGTTAGCATAAATTATTAATATACAAACAAAAGAGATATACAAACCAGAGGGAGTGAGAGAGGGTGAGAGAGGAGGAAAGAGGGTGTTAAGTTCAAGTTCTGGGAAGGTTTGATTGAAGGAGAAAAGGAGGGAAATGAGAGGGTGTAGAAGGACGCTTAGACTCAGTCTCTCAGGTAGGTACGAGGGTTTTAAATGAATATGCCCTATTGGGCAAAGATGTTCATTTTAAAATTAACATAAATTTATTATAAAAACATAATGATAAAGAGAGAAAAGAAATGATTATAAATAATATGTAAACTGGCGGTATAAATTATTGCTAAACTTATCTAATGTGTATGTGTGTGTATGTCGCGTTTACAATTATGGACCCGAATGAATAAATAAGTACATAATGTGGAATCGGGTGAGTGTATTTTTTGTGTATAGTTTGTGTAACAAGCTAGGAGAGGGATGGGATTATAAGGTGCTGGTGAAGGAAGCGGTGCAGGAGCACAAGGGTTGGAGGTATCTGTAAAGGACTGTGTAAGGAGTGGGATTGCCGGGGATATACACTGTAACTATTTGATCGGCTTCATTATGAGCCGCGGAATAGAATCGAAACATCCGATCCCATTCCTCGAGGGAAGGACCCAAGGGAGGTGAAGCCGGAGGAGGGGTTGGGAGTTGATCTAGGGAAGAGGGTGGAATTGGTTGTTCGAGAGAATCAAGGGGAGGGAATCGCTCAGATATGGGAGGAGGAGAATATAAGCAGGATATCGAGGAGTATTGAGTCTGGGGCAAAAGGGATGGATAGGTCTAAGGGAACATTGTCGTCGGGAGGAACAGGGGAGTAGGAAATTTCGGTGTCTATATTTTCTAATGGGGTATCGCAGCTAGGTCGAATTCGGGTTGGCGGCCCCGCGGAATTCTGGGCACGGTCGGGTTGCGACCCCGTGAGCGGATGGCTTTCGCGGAACCTCTAACGCGCACTACAATAGGAGTTATATTTTTTTGTGTGGACCCAAGAAAAAAAACGGGAAACAGAAAACAAGAAAATTTAAAACTTATTTATAGGTGGACGGTGAACGGATTGAGGTGTTGGTGAGCTGGGTCTCCTATGCGGCTGACCAAAGGGCAGAGGGTAGAGGCCCAGTAGCGCAGACGGCCCAAGTCGGTCGGTCGATTTGCTTTTAATTGGCACCGAGAGACCGACACTGATTGACTGACTAATTATTATTCTCGTTGCTGACTAATTGAATGACACGGACTGAATGACTGACCGACTACTATTGACGATTGACGACGCGTTCTCTCGCGGGTCCCTATTTATATCTCAAAAAGGGGCGTCTTTTCTTTTGTTCAGGGCAATTGTTAAGTTGCAATGTCAAGCTGTGATTTACGTTTTTTCTTAGGTCCTATCGTGGTTGATCTCGAGTGCGTTAAAGGGAAGGTAATTTACGATTTCCTCGAGTCTGCGGGAAAATTGCTCCGAGTGGATGTCAAGTTTTATTATACCGCAAAAAATATAGCTCGGTAAACCATTATTTGTGATGTTTAGTTAGTTTTTTTAGGATGTTCGCGTGTAGGGCAACCATTGTCAATCTTAAGTCTAGTCCCAAATAACGTTAATATGGAGGTTGCTTTGGAGCGTTTTATGTCTTGGCGCGATGTGGCGCCGGCTTTATCTTTACTTGATATGGAATTGTTAGTCACTCTCGGGTGGCGGCTTAGGTGTCTTTTATTTCCTTATATGGGCATATTTTGTAATCGTACCACTTCTAACCTTGCATTTTTTCCTAATATGGAATTGTTAGTCTGCTTCGGGTGGCAGCTAGGGTATAACGCAGACATATGGATTTCGCAAGCCTAGCGTTTCCAGCCTCGTATCAGCGTTGTTGTTCTTTCGTTCTTGAGTGGTATTTATGAGTTTTCGTGGAAGCTTTTTAGGCCTTCTAATTCTTTCAGATTGTTAACAGGAGATTGCACTCGAATCTCATAAATGCCATCATCAGTCGCGGCGTGGAGCCGTCTTTCGAAAGAAAAGAATCGTGGCGTCTACGGGACGTAACAAGGGTGAGAGAGGACCAAGAGGGTGAGAGAGGACGAAAGAGGGTGAGACAGGGCGAAAGAGAGGGGTGGCAGGGGTGCTTGAGGGGGTGGAAGAGGGGAAGGGGGAGGGAGACAAGTGGGTTGAAGTTGGGGGAGGTGTGAGAGAGAATAGAGATGTATGTGTCTGCGGAGAGAAAAGAAGAAGAAAAAGAAGGAGACGTTACTTCATTTTTCATGAAAATCATCACTTTTTGACCGCTTGTATGTCTCAAAACCCTACTGAAGAAGATCAGGAGACACAGTAGTGTCTCCGGCCATGTTCAAAAACTAAAAGACACTACAAGGGTCTCTTATCCTGAGCCCCCAAAGTCCATTTTTTGGGGGTACGGTACTATTGAAATATAAAAAATTTTGTATCGCACGTAACATATCCTGAAAAGTGGCATCGCACGAGTAATTTGAGCCAAAAGAAATAAAAATCGGTCGAGCCGTTCTGGACATAGACATTGCAAGTTTGCAAATATTATTGTTAATGGAAAAACAATTTATGTACAACTAGATTCTGCTGCGGATGTTACTTCCATTGGAACGAAGATCTGGCAAACCATTGATGGTCCACCACTTAGTCCATACGTGGCTTCTTGTATTAATGTTTCTGGTTGTCCGATTCATATTACAGGATATTTTTTTTACGCTATGTTAAGCTATAAGGACAAAATTGCAAGAGAACCGGTAATAGTTCTTAACCGTCCTTTCATTTTTTTTTATTGGTGTTCAAGCTATTGATGAACTCGGTTTGATTTATATACTTATGCTCAAGATGTTTCGAGCAATCAACTTTTAGCGCAATCGAAGAGAACAAATAACAGTTTATCAATGTAGTCGAAGTGGTCGTTTTCAAAAGGAAGTTTCCTAATCCTTTCAATAGTTCGATAGGGGAATGTGTGAAGGTTACAGCTCATCTCCGATTGAAAGCGGATGCTCTTTCCGTTCATGTTTCCTGCCGTTCAGTTACTTTGTCTCTTGAGGAACCCGTCAATGCAGAGCTCGATAGACTTATCAAAAATGGGATTATAACTCCAGTCGATTCCTCAGAGTAGGCTGCTCCTATCGTCGCCTGTAAAGCTAAAATTCGCATCTGCCGATTATTCTGAATAATGCTTTGGACACAGGTGATTATACAGTTCCGAATATGGAAGATATTTTATTTAAACTTCAGGGAAACATTATTTTCTCTCAATTGGATCTTTCAGATGCTTATTTCTATTTAAAACTTAATGAAGGGAATCGGAAACTTACCATTAACACTCATCGAAGGCTTTTTATCTACAATTTTGTCTACAAAGTTTGATCTTTGGTTTAAAACCAGCTTTTGCTATTTTTCAACAGATGCTTAGGGGCATTCAAGGAGTTTTGGTTTATCTTGATGACATCCTTATTTGTGGCCGTTCAGAACATAACGAGCGACTGAATTCAGTTTTTAATGCGCCTACATGAATGGGGATTTCGACTTCGCTTGGAAAAATGCAAATTTTATACTGCGTCTGTCAAGTACCTTGGTTTCTTATTTTCGGTTGATGGAATTCAACCTGATCCTGCGAGGATTGAACCTATAAGTACTTTGCGGTACTTGTATTTCTAGGAATGCAAAGAAACTTCGTTCTCTTTTTGGGACTTGTGAATTACTATGGAAAGTTTGTTTCAAAACTTTCATAGGTTAAAAGCTATGTTTGAAGCTTTACTGAAAAAAGATGCTAGTTTTACGTGAAACTTAAAACTTCAAAAAGCATTCGAAGAAGTCAAGAACATTCTTTTAGGTTCGCTCTTTCTTGCACATTATGATCTGAAACTAACTTTGATAGTCGTAGCGGATGCCTCTGCAACAGGAATTGAAAGTGTTCTCCTACAACGTGCTCTGTATAACCAAACAAAGGCTGTCTTTCACATATCTAAGTCGTTAACCAAGTCTCATTAAAACTACAGTCAAATTAAGAAAGAGACTTTAGTCATAGTCATTGCTGTACAGCGTTTTAGGAAATTTATCTACGGTCGTCATTTTATTTTACAGATCGATCATCGTTCCTTGTTAGCACTCTTTAAGATTTCCAATTCGAACCCGAACGGAAAGGACCCCGCAGAATCCTTATGGGAAATGGCTTTCGGTTAATTTTTTTAAAAATTTGATATGTTGTAGTTCTCAATACGTAGAACAAAAGTGTCCATGGCCCCAAGGTCCGATCATGGGTAGTTTTCGAGATACAGCTCTCCAAAGTTGGACTTTTCGTACCTTATTGCAGCGTAGTGCGGGTGCAGTCGATGTCGATGTACGATGATGCTTACGGTTAAAGTAGTTGTACAGGTGCTTGCTTGTTTGTTTGTTTGTTTGTGTGCGCGTGCGTGCGTGCGTGTGTGTGCGTGCGTGCGCGCATTATTTATCGTAATCTCAACATTCGATGATTATCTGAATGTTCTCGGTCTGCGGCATCCAATATGACGTGTTAAGGTATTTGATGTTCCCTTGATATCATGTAAAACCTAGGTACCATAAAACGCTGGTGTACACATGTACCTAGAGTACGACTCCAGATTGACATGTACAGTAATATCCATTAATTGGATCATTAGTATTGTCTCGTAAGTATACGGTCATCGGATCGGTCGTCGCCCGGTTTTCCGTACGGCGCCACGGCCCGTGGTTGGAATCTCACCGCTACGACGGCATGGCGTTTAACGGTCGAACATGAGTTTTTTGAGGTCGAGACTCGGAATCTTCTGTAGACGACTTAGGGCTTCGATAACATCGGCTTAAAAACGTATACAAGTTTATATATCCGCGATTTCTTATTTCAATATTAATACATTGTTATACTGTCAATTGTTCATCCCTTCTACTCATAATCAAGATATTTTTCTTGAGAAACGAAACATTTTTCTTTCTCCATATCATACGTCATTTTTAGGTAATATCCCTTCAAGTACGAATAACTTCTTTTGTTAAATATAATCCGTTGGTGAATATAGATTGATTCATTATCCCAATAGAAAAATCTGTTATTGGTAGTTTGCTTAAAAAAAGTTCCCATTCACTTCACTGTCATCACCCTCCAGTGAAAGCAAGCACCTGTACACCCACTTTAATCGTAAGCATCATCGTACATTGACATCGACTGCACCCGCACTACGCTGCAATAAGGTACGAAAAGTCCAACTTTGGAGAGCTGCATCTCGAAAACTACCCAGGACCTTCGGGCCATGGACACTTTTGTTCTACGTGTTGAGAACTACAACATATCAAATTTTAAAAAAAATTAACCGAAAGCCATTTCCCATAAGGATTCTGCGGGGTCCTTTGATCGAGCTTGATGTTCAATCAAGCCATGAGACTTCCTCCATGGCTTGACCACTTGGTAAGGTATACCCTAGTTGGGAATTTCCTACTTGAGCCTGATCAGAAAACGGTAGAGTATGTCATAGTCGAGATTTCCTTACTTCCGTTTAATCAGGTAAGATATGCCCTAATCTGGCTTTATCGATTTGCGACTGATGCGGTAAAAATCAGAGTACCCTTCTCAACATTTTTTAAAGACATTTTTATATGGATTTGCCCTCAACATGATTTCCTTGTTTTTTCATTATTTCCCAGTGTAATGAAACCATCAAGAGTTATGTACAACTAACCATTTCATTTCTTATATTTTTATTAAATCTACTTCTACTGAAAATTGTTTAGGTTCTTCAAAATGTAACAATTTTTTTCATATTCTGATAATAATATCTACTTTAAATTAAGGGCTTTCAAATCATATAATGTACACGCATTTAGGAAATTGCTTAACGAGAGTAACAATCATATATGATTTCCACTCAAGGCGTTTATTGGATCAAACATTTCTACTAACTTTAGTGTTGCACTTTTAAAATCAAATCTTTTTTTAATTTCTTGCGACATAGTCACAAGAAAATCTGAAGCTGTAATTTTAAAAGAAATAAGTTCCATGGAGATTACAGTTATATGCAATGTTCAGTTTTTGCTCCGAAGTACATTTTGTCTACCTCTGAATATTTTCTAGCATTGACGAGATCTATCAAAGCTGTGGAAGTATTACTGATATATAATCGTTCTTAAAATAACTTAAAAATATATTTTTCAATTGAAGTTAATAATCGAATAGTTAGAAGTTTCCTACGTTGGAATAAACAATTAATTTTACTAATAACTTTTAAAATAAAGGAAAGCAAACTACAATAAAGTAAATAGGATTTTTTAGAGCATTGAGAATGTCTTTGCTGATTGCAAATTCTCTTCAAGAGCTGCGTATGTGAAAAATAATTCTAATCTACTCCACTGTTCTAAAATCCGATTGACAACAGCTTTAATTGATAATTATCTATCAGTTTTAATAAGGCTTCTAAAATTTTGTGTGGCTTTAATTGTAAAAAGGGTTGAAATTCAGCAAATTCATTCATATGTTGTTAATTGTTTTTAAAATAGCTGCAGATGTCCCTTGCTAAATCTTCTATAACTCATGGTAGCTTTAGACAGGCAGCTAACGCACATAAATGCATAGAATGGCAGACAGATCCTAACACAAGCAAATTAGGAATTTTGCTTCTGAATCGGCCTTGTACTCCATTAGAATTGCCCATCATAACAGCACAATCATTTGCAGCAAATTCTATAATATGAAATTTATTTATTAAGAACTGTTTAAAATAAACACTTATTTATATTATTTATTTATACCTACCAATTATATTTTCAAAAGATATTCCATTTTCTTCAAAGAAAAATTCTATGAAATTATAAAAATCTTCTGCTGTGCAAGATTTTACTTCCTATAAAGTTAAAAATCCCTATGATAATTAGTTTTTGTATCAGTACTCTACCAATACCCCACTATGCAATACTTTTGTACCAGTATCCCACTATGCAATACCCTACTGGAACTCTACTAGTATCCTACTACCTCTCAATACTCTATTGATACTCTATTAGTATCCTATCACATTAAAAAAATATAAGACGCAAAAAGAGCTAATTATAAGGCCCTGATAAGGATCATCTGATGAGGCGGAAGATGTTCCGAACGTTACATTAGTCCTTAGGGCTTGATTAGATTTCTTCATCTCTGTCTGATCAGACATCAGGCTATCCTTGCTTGGATCCTATCAGAACCCATCTACAATTTCTGCACGGAAAGGATCTAGATTCACGCACTGCAAATTGTGTTAAACTCTGGGCTCTACGGCTAATCGCTTTCGATTTAGAAATCGGGTATATTAGAACGGAAAATTTCGGAAAAGCTGACGCTCTTTCAAGATTCATTCACGAAGCTCGGCAAGACTCTTCTGATTCGGATCTTGAAGAAGTTGTGGCTTTACTCCAAGAGGAAAAAGCAGAATTTTTGCAAATCGTACAAAAAACTACACAATATTTATTTTTTCATAATATTTACCTCAATTAACTTTTCGACAGCTCCAACAAGCCATTGTTAAAGACGGAGTTTTAGCAGAAGTTTTAGATCGTTTACGAACTAGTTGGTTGAAGTTAGATTCAAGGGATGAGGAATTGTTACCTTTCTACTACCGCCGAGAACTTTTATCATTTGTAAATGGAATGTTGGTTTCGAATGACAGAGTCGTTATACCTCGAGCTATACGTCTGGTTGTTTTACAAACCTTGCATTTAGCTCATCCTAGAATACGACGTATGTTACAGCCAGTGATGGGTAAGATACTCTTCAAATTTCTCTAGATATAGATATAGTTACATGTACAAAAATTTATCTAAATACAGATATAGATACACATATTAAAATGTATATAGGTACAAATATCAGATGCTTTAAAAGTATCTTCATATACGAGGTGTGATCAAAAAGTAAGGTGACTTTTTGAATTTCGCGCGCTCTGTACACTCTAATTTAAAAAATTTTTTTTTGTTGTGTTGGTACACTCGTCACGATCATATGTTCACAGTTTTGACTATATAGCATGTTTTGTTTTTATGTGAGAGGCATAAAGGTTAGACTCGTGTTTGCGTGCTCGGCGATTTTTTGCTTTTGAAAATAATGGAGCAGAGAGTTTGTATTAATTTTTGTGTAAAAAATGGTATTAAGTGTTCAAAAACTCTTGAAATGTTGACAGTGGCGTACGGTGAGTCAACTTTGAGCAAAAAAAATGTTTATAAATGGTATAAGTTATTCCAAGAGGGCCGAGAAAATGTTAACGATGAACCTCGCTCTGGACGCCCCAGCACGTCAAAAACCGACGAAAATGTTCAGGAAGTGAAAGAAATTGTGTTGAAAAATCGTCGAATCACGATTAGAGAAATAGTTGATGATCTTAACATATCGTTTGGCTCATGCCAATCAATTTTAACGGATGTTTTGGGTATGACACGTGTGTCAGCGAAATTCGTTCCAAAACTGCTTAATTTGGATCAGAAGCAGTGTCGCATGAACATCGCCCAAGACATGTTGAACGACGTCAATGATGATCCTGATCTGCTCAAAAGGGTTATAACTGGTGACGAAACATGGGTATATGGTTATGACGTCGAAACCAAAGCTCAATCATCCCAGTGGAAGAGCCCAGGAGAGCCAAGACCGAAAAAGGCACGCCAAGTTCGTTCGAATGTGAAGGTTTTGCTCACAGTTTTTTTTGATTACCATGGCGTTGTGCATCAAGAATTCCTACCACAAGGTCGTACGGTAAACAAGGAGTATTACCTTGAGGTTATGCGGCGTTTGCGTGAATCAATAAGAAAAAAACGTCCGGAAGTGTGGAAAGAAAATTCATGGATTCTGCACCATGATAATGCACCTGCGCACACGTCGTTACTAGTGAGTAGTTTTTTGGCCAAAAACAATACTATCATCATGCCTCAGCCACCGTATTCACCAGACTTGGCCCCCTGTGACTTTTTCCTCTTCCCAAAATTGAAAAGGCCCATGAAAGGACGAAGATTTGCGACGATTGAGGAGATTAAGGCTGCATCGCTGGAGGAGCTCAAGGCAATACCCAAAAGTGCATTTCAGAAGTGTTTTGACGACTGGAAAAAGCGCTGGCACAAGTGCATTGTATCAGAGGGGGATTATTTTGAAGGGGATAACATAATTTTGGATGAATAAATGAATATTTTTTTATAAAAATGAAAAGTCACCTTACTTTTTGATCACACCTCGTAATATTTACTTTAATTAGAACTTTGTGTATCTTTTTCAAAAATACGTGTTCGAGTCGCACACTAGCTCAGGATTGGCCGAACTGTAAAAGTGATTAGATTCACGTCGCGGCAGTACAGCCATGTGAATTTGCCTTGACTACAAGTCCCTAGCAACGGGTTGTTGACAAGACAGTTGGAGTGTAGCCGTCGTATGACTCGAACGTGTTCGCGCCGCCGTCTTCAATTTGTATTAATATAAACAAATAATATTAAAGGAAATCTTTTATCCTTAAAACTAATTGTCCACATTCTAATATAAGTCTCAAACGGAGTAAAACTTTATTCGCCCTCAATTACATCAAAGAATACAACTGTAAATTCAAGATTTCACAGATGTCTGACTCTCTGAACGTCTCTTAAAGCAAGCTCGACTGAATTATAAAGAGAGTCTTCACCGTCCCAAAAGATTCCATCCTAAGTAAAGGAGAAATGTTGTGATACGCGTTTAACCGCATTTTTCATTGATCGATTAAGCGCGTTGATCTATCACTCGTTGGGTGAGTATGTTTTGTTTGAATTTGATGAACTGATTCTTTCTGAATCTACGAAATCTTCTTGTAACCCAATAAACCTTCGTTTATATTCAGTATCGAGTCCGAATGAGTTTCTTAAACCTTGTGCTACTTTGAAACACTCTCAGCGAAGAGATTCAACAGTCTAAGTGCCAAGAGAGTGTTTGATTCGTAATTCAATGGTTAAAGTAATACTGAAGTTTTTAGGAATTTGCATATTAAATTTAGCAATTTATTGATAATATTGACGATATCAAATTAAAGAGCACTTTGAACTTTCGACATTTGTCTGCTTTTATTTCAATTTTTGGCGGTCACATTTCGATGAAGCACACATTTCGCTTTAATTATTAAAGTCGTGGAATGTAAGAGCAGCGGCGTTTTATAACGTCTGAATTGTTCGCATATATCGACGGGAGTATGTTCGAGGAGAAACAAGCGTCGCGATGCTCTTGTATTCGTCGGTATATCCAATTTATTTCGACGCAACTAGAATTGCAATGAGATAAAGCTGAGTGGAAAGGGGGCCCATACATGACGGTCCCTTGTTATCAGAGAAGATGGGCTCTCACTCTCGCCGTTTTAATTTCAACTTCTATAAAGTTCTTAGCATATCCTCGCCATGCAGAGGCGGCCGTATTACCATCGTCTGATGCTTATGTTGTTTAAGATTTAGACTAAACCGCTTGAAAGTTCGATAGATTGCCTTCCTCGGATGTCTTCTCATGGATCATCCGACGATTCTGCCGCGCGTCATATTTTGGTTTAATCCCCGAAAGTTAACCACCGTTCGAGATTTTTTTCCAGTAGAGGTTTTTGTCATTATTCAAAAAGAATTATGTTACACAACTGTCTTAATTTATATAATAATTCATTCTCCTGAGTCAAAATATTGGAATGGAACAAAAGTTTGTAACACTATTTCATTTGTATCATGTTTACATGTTTCTTAAAAAAATTTAATGATATATAAAATTCTAATAAACATCAATTTTCAATTTCTATGTAATAATAAAAACATAACAAAAAAATGAACAATTTAGCAATTACATTATTCGATAGAATAAAGTTTTAATTTTAAGTACTTATATGTTTTCTTAATTACAGTTTTATCATCAATTAAAGTTAATATACTCCTTTTATTTAATCTGCGATAATTCATAAACAAAAAATCTTAGAAACGATTTTAAAATACGATTTTGTAGCGAAAACTATGAACTTCCATGTTAGAAAGTCGAAAATTTTGACAGACCTACAAAGCGAGAAGAAAATTTTTCCTTTTGAGGAGCTTGTAATTTTCTATAAATAAAAATTACCAAATTCACAGAAACTCAAAGGACACTGAGGAACTTATTTAAACACTAAAAATCTATCTTGACCGTTTCGAGTCTTTATTTCTTATACATAGTGACCTTTCGAAAGTAAATATTTTAAACTTTAAAACCCTTTTTTTTAATTTAAATTTCGTTCCCTTTAACAGCTGCTTGAATTTTGAAGTTCGTATAATACTATGATTTTATTCTAACTCGATGCAACGATATAATACTACTTTTTAATTTATCGAAGGTAAATTAACCTAAAAAAATCTGTTTAAAAAAGAAAAAATATCCGCTAAGTTCATAAAAAAGATATCGAATATTACGTTCTTCTTAATAAAAAACGGATACGAAGTAAATGCAATTAGTCAAGTATTTCATAACGCAAGACACATAAGATAGGCTGAAAGTGACTAAAATGGTCAATCGGATTACGGTGAAGAGAAACGACGTCCAATGATACCAGCAAATGATCAGGTTCAATGCGAATATCCTTTAATTTTTCGACAAGTTGAAAACTATTCCTAATGTAGCTAGGTGCTTCCAATATAGAATCATTAATGATATTGTGCAGATATAACGAAAAATAATATAATGGACTATTAGTTGATGAGACAATAATTCTTAACGGATTTCCTTGTTTATGAATCTTAGTTAAAGGAATGTTCTGGGAATAGTACCATCAGTCATGAGTAATTTTCGATATGTGGAGTCGTCAATAATTTTTTTGGTTTTCCATCTAACCAACAAGGAACGCAAGTCACTGGTAACTTTCTTGGTTGGATCTTTGTTAATAATTTCATATGTATCTTTATCTGATAATATCTCCTCCATTTTTTCGACATTGTTATCTTTATTTAGAGCAACCGTGACATTCCCCTTGTCAGCTTTAGTGACTAATATTGTACATCAGGGTGGCTTTTTAAAAAATCTTTGGTAACGATTTGCCAATCATAAAGTAACCTTTCGTTAGGTTTATTTGTTGGAAAATCTTTCTGAAATTTCTCCAGTATAGTTGTTGTGTTATGTCTAACGAAACTTGTTTTCTTCTCGGCGTCTAACTTACATCATTAAGACAATTTAAGGTATATATATTTATGTAATTTAATTGTTACTAATTTACTATAAAATGTACATACTCGATAATTTAAACAATGTCAAGTTATTATTTATTTGTAAGATTGTAGAATTGTGAAAAGTGAGATGAGATCACCTTTATGATATTTTTTCATATGGACCGCATATTACGAATACAACCGACGTTTTTACTGTACATTATAATGTGACCGAATTTTCCGATAATTTATGTAATATTGTTTTACATTGAAAATGACCCGATCGGTGTCGAAACGTTTGTATGTACGAATTTTAAATTATTAAATATTTTACATTATAATTGGCTCGTAGCCCTTCTTTTATTTAGTGATTTATTCTGATTGAGCCATATTAAGAATTAAAAAATATATATTAAAAGTTTTGTATTTTTAGGTAGAACTTGTTAAAATGGAGAATTTAAAGGCAGCTGGTTTAACTGTGATTAACTATTTAAGTAAATTAATATTCTTTGATCGAAGCATTGACAACGACGATGAAGATAGCGATGAAGAAATGGAATTATATTTGCACAGATTAAAAGTCCGCATTAATAATCCAGTAACCAAACCTCATCGCATTGAAAATTTTATCGAAAGAGTTGTCGACTGTTTCCGAATTTCAAAGTCACTTCAGAATAACCGTAACAAGTTTTGAATGGCTCCTAAATCGAATAGCTCCTCTATTAGAAAGTGCTCGAGCAGCTGGACATCAAACTAGAGATCTGAAAATACAATTACTCTCCTTTTTATGGCTATTAGCAGCATCAGACAGTTTTCGGTAACAAAAAACAATGAAAGAACAAGGGCAGTAGGAGTCAAGCGCGGGAGACGTTGCGCAAATAACACGACTATCGTAGCGTAAAACTTCTTTATTTTACTAAAGCGCTTACATGTTTCGGCTCATTTTTGAGCCTTCTTCAGAGACAACTAATAAACTCACATACATAGAATATAACAATTATTAACTAGTCATGGTGATCTTCCTCACCTCGAGAGTATAAATGCCAGAATTAAATCCAGATAAGAATGCAATAAAAAAGAGAAAAAAAGAAAAAAAAGGAGAAGAAATTTTGAAATTCTCGAAATAAAGAAAATGTAAAACTAATGTATCAAAAAATTTTTGAAATTATAATTAATTATTCCGATGGTTAGGAAGCTCACCCTGATCACAAGATACCGCATCGCAAACATTACTCTTAATAATTCAAAAACCGGTTTCTGATAAGTTGGCCAGTCAGTGTCAAACTCTTATTGATTTAATTGGTCTTTATTGAGACAGTAATTAGAAAACTAACGTTAAAAAATTAATCAAAATCAAGAAAAGGAATTTTGAAAATGATATGTTTGCGATGCGGTATCTTGTGATCAGGGTGAGCTTCCTAACCATCGGAATAATTAATTATAATTTCAAAAATTTTTTGATACATTAGTTTTACATTTTCTTTATTTCGAGAATTTCAAAATTTCTTCTCCTTTTTTTTCTTTTTTTCTCTTTTTTATTGCATTCTTATCTGGATTTAATTCTGGCATTTATACTCTCGAGGTGAGGAAGATCACCATGACTAGTTAATAATTGTTATATTCTATGTATGTGAGTTTATTAGTTGTCTCTGAAGAAGGCTCAAAAATGAGCCGAAACATGTGCTTTAGTAAAATAAAGAAGTTTTACGCTACGATAGTCGTGTTATTTGCGCAACGTCTCCCGCGCTTGACTCCTACTGCCCTTGTTCTTTCATTGTTTTTTGATTTATGAGGAGTCTTAGTCAAGTTGATTTATTATACGTTTCGGTAACAAGTTATAAAAATTCAAAATATTTATTTTGTAATTTCACATTTTTGTTATTTTGTAAATCAATCGGTTGTTGTTTTGATTTAGGAAAGTTTATATTATCTGCTATTTATGCGGGTTGTAACTGCTTTAAATGAAATTTCTTTAAAAATAATATTTTGGCCAAATAGAGAGGAACGCCAACGCATAGCACTATCTTTTCAAGCTTCTGCTGGAATAGAAGGTATAATCGGTGCTATCGATGGAACGTATATTGCTACCGAGGCTCCAAGTGAAAACCCGGATGTCTACATTAACAGAAAATATATTCATGTCATAACTCTGCAACTAATATGCGATGATAAATTGTCACTTATAGATTGTTTTACGGGTTATCCTAGCAGAGTATCAGATATAAGGATTTTTCGAAATTCGCCAATATACGAAGATGTCACAAATAATTCAAATAATTATTTTGATGAAAACCAAACCATTTATTATCGGAGATAAGGCATATCCCGTTTTGCCGTGGTGCATACCTCCCTACATCGAGAAAAGCAATGTTACAGAAAGGCAAAAACGTTTCAATACTTGCCATGCCAAGTCTCGCCAAAGAGTTGAACGTTGTATTGCTCTTTTATTTAGAAGATTTAAGCGACTGAAAAACATTGATATGAATCGAACGAATTTCATAGCACCAACAATAATTGCTGCATGCGTGTTACACAAGATATGCTTAAATAACGAAGAAAATGAAGAAATACGAAACATGTTTATAGATGAGGGATAGGCAATGATGAATAATGCTGACAATGTTAATCATGAAGCAGCTATTTACGACGATATAAATGCAGAATTGGGAAGAGAAAGTCACGCATTATGGGACAGGATCGCAGAAAATTTATATCCGTTTTGATAAATCACAAATTTCATAAATCATTTGTTTTATTTTATCATCATTCTAATAGCGCCACTTTTTACATTTACAGTTTATTGGTATTTTCGATTTTTTTCAAAAATAGTTTAATTTAAAAGCATTATTTGTCGCAAAAAATACATTGGAAAACTATATAACATGTAATAAATATAATATACTTAGTTTTTCTCAAACCCATTTAAATTCAAACCATCTTAACTCAAATAATTTTACTTACAAGCTACTTGAATGTTAACTATATTAGAAATGAAATTTATTTATTTATTTCGTAACATTTATAGAAATAAACACTTATACATTTGAGTCTACAAATGTTATCACATACATTTTAGTCTAAAAGTAGTCTATCACATGTCTATCACAAAAAAAGACTTAAAACTAAAACTTTAATGATTTAGCTTGCAATATAATACAGAATGGTATGACTCTTATAAAATAATAGAATTACAAACTGATTAGAAACTGATCTGATATAGAAAACCAAAAGTATTATACTTTTTTTTATACTTTTTAAGTTTGATTATCCATAATTGCTTTAAAAAAAGTATCATTAGCAATCTTTTAAAATAAAGAAATAAAATAAAATATAAGATTAACCTTAATCAAAATGATTATTTTTTAGTACTTGGTAAGTTTGCAAATGAATTCGCAATATTTTCTAAAATTTTTAAAGTTGCATCTTGTCGAGCCATTAATTCATTATGATGTGTTTCTTTCATAACCTCTCTTTTTTTAAAATTTTATTCATATGTACTTAGTTGTTTTGCTAATTCACTTCTTTTTTCATTTTCGACTTTTCATTTCTGTTTTTTTGCAATTTTTTCATCATTATCGGATGAATTTTCTTCAATTTCAACCAATAGCGTCTTGGAAGCATGATGAATCTCCCGTGAAGAAGACGCAGTTGACACTGGCTGCACATCAGGATCTTGACCAAATAATTCATCCATTTCAAAGAAGTAATCGAATTTAATCGTACCTGCTCCATTGCTCTTTTCACTCATATTATCTTTCTTTTCCATATACTTTTGTTTTAGATATTTAAATTTATTTTTTACTTGCTCAGTTGTGTGCATCAGTAACTTTTGACTAATATGTCTCATACTCTGTCGTTTTTCATTGTCGTGCTTTTAAATAAATGTTTGTAGGACTTATACCATATAAGTCTATTAATTCTAAAATCTCATTTCGATTCCAAGAAGTTCTATCTATAATGTTTTCTTGTTCAGGACTCGAAATGAAGTCAGATCTCGAGACATCAGCTTGAATTTTAGCGTTGGGAAATAATGTAACAGCTTGGGGAGAGCTAATGAACATTAATGTATTGCCTGTAATAATAACACAATATCGAAATTTTAAATAAGCTAAAATTTGTATATAAATAATGAACAAAGACATGTTTACATAACCTATAATTTAGATTACAAAAATATATGTTTGCATGACGAACAAGTAAAAGCATTTACCAGGTTTTTGTTGAACCAGTATATTTCTTGATGGATCTGTGATGACATTTCCGTTCGGTTCAGTTACAAGCAAGTATTCCATGTTTTCTATATTTACTAAAATATTCCAAGTATTCCATGTTTTCTATATTTATTAAAATATAACCGCAAAATATAAAAACTCTAAATATGTAAGCATGTATAATGCGCGCAAACGCAAAAACATTCCAGAATCGTTCCATTTCACGAGCCAATCTCGATATGTGACGTCACACTTCGTCTGGATGAACACTCCAGTATACGGAACGCACCCCTATACATCAATTATTACACATGCATCTGTGCATTAATCTTCACTTACATTGCTAATTTTAATATAATATAATATTATTTGAATGTGAAAACATTGTAAAAGTAGCTTAATGAACAAAACGTTTTACATGTATGCGTTTATTCGTGTGACAGAAGAATTTTGAAAATCTTAAATGGTCCCTTTTCAAGACTCGATCTCCTGATTTCGGTATTAACTGCACCAATTTTATTTGGACTGGTCGCAATTAAAAGATCCCGCTGACATTTTATTATAAAAGTCTTTTTAGATTTTTTATTGTGGTTTTAGTTTGTGACTAATTTTAATCGAAAGTTTATCGATCTTATACGTAGTACGTGATTAATAACAAAAGCAATAATAATTTTTGAGAAATTATCCAGCAAAAATGTCATTTTGGCATCAAAATGACAACACATATAACGTTAGGTTGTTTGTTTGGCAACAGCGAAGATAAAATTGATGTTAATCTTTTGCGTGATTAATCGTGTCACTCTATTTCCATTTCAAATTGTGGAATAAATTCTTTTCGTTAAAACGTAAAGTAATATTTCAGACATTGTAAGTACTGAAGAAAATTTTTTCTCGACAAAAAACCATCAAAAATTCTGAAGTTCCTGTCTCCTTATAGTTTATTTACCTCTTAGGAGCAAAAAGGTAACAAAACTTTATTCTTCTCAGTTTAATTTCAAGAGAGCTTTATTTTAATGAAAAATGTAGGTTTAAGGGGATGCTGGAGGTCCTGTTTTACCGATGAAATGTGACTAATTTTTATTCACTCGTTTCTCTTAATTGCATTTACGAATTGAAAAGTCCTTCTCCACAATTGAAGTACAACGCTGGGCGCCAGCTACATTTTAATATGAAAAGAAAGAAAAATGAAAGAAAATTAAAAATTATAGTTTTGTCACCGGCTTCTGCAGTCGACTCGTCACAACATGTGCTCCATATAAGAGTTTCAGACCTTGCACGTTTAAAATAAGTAGCTGGCACCTTACAGGAAACCTCAAAGAACAACACTATACCTGTAGAAATGAGCTAAGGCCTTTAGTATAAGAGAACGGAGTGAACGAAAATTTCGTTTATGTACTACGAGTAAAATTGACGTGAAGTCATTGACACCGAGCACTATTTTAGTTTATCGATATTGCGACAGCGGCACTCGAATCTGCCTCGCTGGATCATCTTCTTGATGGAAACGATCAGAATTATCGACCTACTCAGGCCTGTAACAAGCTTCTTACGTGCTTTGGTCAAAATTTTTTCTCCTGAGAGGAAAAATAATAATAAAACAAATGACATTAATTATTTCAATTTTGTACAAATAATTTCCTTATAAACAAGAAATGTACAATGTTCATTTATATTATATTATATTCGATTTTCGACTTTGCTCGGATGTCAAAGCGTAAAACAACAATTTCACTTGTAGCATACAAATGAAATTTTCCTTTACTCTGTTCTCTTATAGTAAAACTCCTAGCTCATTTCTACAAGCATAGTATTATTCTTTTAGATATTCTCTACGATGCTGGCTATTTATTTCAAACGTACAAAGTCTGAAATTGTTGTATGCAGCACATTTTTCACTTGGCTCGGATGTCGAAGTGTCGAACGGCACTTAAATTGCGCGGGGACGATAAGGTAAGGAGAATGACGCTTTCCCTCACCTCGTCGTCTCGCGTGCAATCCAAATGCCGCACGATATTTCGATATCCGAGAAACCATCCACTTTTACCTCACTAACTGACGCCGCGATCAGGCTCGAGCGGCTCAGCTAGCTTTGATGTGGCCGTAGCCTTGAGCGAACAAAACAATGAGAGAGAGAGAGAGAGAGAGAGAGCCCGTTCTTCTCGCTCTAGTCGCTTGATTTCAAGCACTCATAAATATTTTCTCGGCGATCTGGACTGCTCGGCGTGTATCAATAAGGGGGGAAAAAGACATATTCTGGACAACATATTAAGTTTTAATACATTATAGTAATTATATACCCCTTCTATTAATCTATAATAGCAAGAATGATTTTGGAATGCGATAGTTCACGAGATATTGTTTACAATTTTCTGTGCGAGTTATCTACCGCGTTCATGAACGAGATCTACAAGAACTCGGCGTGGTCTCGCGTAAGGTGCGAGATTATAATGTTGGAGATCCCACGATCGAAAATCCTGCTTTTTCTCTTTTTTTACAATTTTTTTTTGAAATAAGTAAAGTTTATTAACCTTTAGACTGCCGGTATTTTTTCATTAAAATAGTGGTTCTTTTTCCTCAAAAATTTTTCTATAAAAGTAACATGCACATGACGCAAAATTTCGAGATTTTTGCAAAGCCACAAAAGTGGCTTTCCCGGCAAGGAACGTACGATCAAATACGAAAAATGTTACACATATTAGGACAAGTACATTTTTATTTAATTGTTAAAATTATAAATGTACTTGTAAAAATTTTACATTAAACCAACAACTGTAGGAAGAATACCACTTTATCCATCAAACAAAAAATTATTTTTAAATTGCACAACATATAAAGGTTTTTTAATTTATAGAAAATTATATTGGCATCATCCATATAATTAGATTAACCATCTCACTTTCGGAATTTTGTTCATTATCAGAATTTTCATGCATTCGAATGATTATAGTTATAAAAAAATATTTATAATAAGATAATGGTCAACACCAAACATAACATATATCATTACAAAAACATGATATTTCTCGAATTTTTTTAAAGGAAAGCAAATTTCATTTACATATAAAAGTACTGGTTTTCCATCGATTCGGTACATATCATATCTCGAACCATTTTTCTTATACAATTGTTGGATTAAAACTTTTAATAATTTGTATATATACGTATAATTTCAATAAATATATAAAGATATATTTGGTCTAATATGTTTATTAATAACTTCACTTATTTCAGAAAGAAATTGTGAAAAAAAGGGAAAAAGCAGGTTTCGTTCATAGGATCTCCAACATTCTGACCTCGCACCTTACGCGCGAGACCACACAGAGTTCTTGTAGATCACATTTATGAACGCGATATATAAAACGCACGGAAAATCGTAAACAATTAATATCTTGTAAACTACCGCATTCTAAAGTCATTCTTGCTATTATTAGATTAATGGGAGGGGTATATGATTACTATAATTTATTAAAACTTATATGTGTTGTCTAGAATGTCTTTCTCCTTTTTATTTATTGATACACGCCAAGCGGCCGAGATCGCCCAAAAGGTACTTTCGATCGCTTGAAAATGAACGAGAAGAACGGGCTCTCTCTCTCTCTCTTTCTCTTGTTCGCTCTTGTAGTCTTCGGCGCGTCGAGAGCGAGAGAGAAGGAGATATAAGACTCTATATATATATATCGTGGCCTCGCTGGCTGTACGGCCGAGCGGACTGAGCCGCGTCAAAGCTGGCTGAGCCTGGCCTCGGCATCAGTTGGTGAAGCAAAAGTGGAGGGGATGGTTTCTCGAATGTTGAAATGTTGTGCGGCACTTGGATTGCGCGCGAGACGACGTGGTGAGAGAAAGCGCCATTTTCTTTATCTCATCGCCCGCGCGCGGCGATCTAAATGCCTGTCGAGGCTTCACATCCAAATCGAGTCGAAAATTGGCCAAAATGTACTGTATATGTATAAGAGTTTTAGAACTTGTACGTTTATGTCTAAAGTTAAAACCTTAAATTTAATTTACTGAATTATTGATACTTATTATATATATTATGGCTCGGCACGCATTATACATTTCGTTCGATTTTCGATTCGGCTTATATGTCGAAATGCTGCTCAACACTTCGACATCCGAGCTAAGTCGAAAATCAGCCGACATGTACAATGCATGCCGATATACATCAATAATTCAATAAATTGTAATATTGTATGTGTTTAAAATTTAGACACACGCACGCACGCACGCACGCACGCACGCACGCACGCACACTGACAGCATCTAAAAGGTTGCGACATTTTTTAAATGAGTTTCAGAATGCAGCCTATTCACCGACCGATTGGTTCTTACTTATGAATCCATAATTAAGTAATAACCAATTGCTTAATGAGGAGGCATTCCAAAACTCACTGAAAAAAATATGTTACAATTTTTTAGTTGCTGTCTGTACATGTATTATATATAAGATTTCTTTTTCCAAATAATTATATTAAAAATCGAAATATCCTTTGATTTTAAATAAAATATACTATATAATAATTAATATATTTATTAATAATAATCAATGCATAAAATATATGCCATGTAATAATAAATGTATACATTAATATTATTATTAATAATAAAAAAATTTTTTTAATTCTTTTTCCACAATTTCATTCAAAAAATGAAAATTATAACTAACTTTGATATTGTTCTAGTGGATTATTTGAGATGAATCGTCATGCGCCTTGTTTATGAACAGACGCATGACGTTATGCAGCTCGTAAGAGAGTTAAAAAAGTTTTCATTTTATTATACCATGAATTATGTCAATGTTTCGTCTGGATGGACAACTATGGCCGGTATTCATGGTCAGATCTTATTTCAAGACCGTCTTAAGTAATCTCTTAAGATGCTAATACAGCCCTCTGATTGGTTCGTGACATCTCAAGACTGAACTTAAGACGGTCTTGAATATAAGAGAGAGAACTGACTATGAATACCAGCCTATGTAGTCACATCTTCGTGCCTGCATTATCAACAGAATTCCTAGAATAAAGTAAAAAGGGGTGGCGCTTATATCGCCGGCGCTGCCCACTGCACCATCGCGCCATGTTAATGTTTTCTGTTTTTGCCGATGCAACAGAGTTCAGCTTCGCGTTTAATGTTTTGACCCAGTTTTTCGTCGAGGGACACGTATAAGGGATCCTTCACGTTCTTCGAGAGTTTCGAAGAAGCATAAGCATCATAAACATTCACGAGGCAAGAGATCGTGTTCGAAATCCAGCCGTTCCGATAGTCCGCCGGACAAGAGATCGAGGCGATCCCCAGGACGCTTCTCAGCCTCCCAGGAGGAATTTTTACAGGCACTCACTGAATTCTTCAAGTTTGTGAATACACGTGAGGCCTCTTCGGCGGACGGATCCGGACGCTCGCGAACCGACAGAGGCATTGCCTGCCGAAAACCTAATCTTATTCGGCAATCCTGTCGAAGTTCGACATGAGAATCTGACAAGAGAACAGGCGATCCTCGTAGAGGATCGAGGCTGCGTACCAGGTATGTCCCCTTGTCGACCCACACGACAAAGAGGGGACATAACCGACTGTTCTCTCCTGCAATGATTTCTCTGTCTCCGATTTTTCCAGAGACTTCTCCGAATCCCGAGGAGGTGAGTAATCCCCCATGGGTCGAGCACGAATCCATGGAGGAGCTAATTTTTCCTGCTGTTAACAAGGGAAATTCTCAGCCGGACGAATTTATTCGGCGCGCAGGCGCAGTTGCCTAACGCCTCTTCATAGCTGTCAATTATTTTGAACGCAACGAAGTCTATCGTCCGTTCAAGCCTTAAGGACGACCTTAAGAAAATTTTACTCGCCAAATACGAGCCCAAGGATGAGCTCTCCTTTTTCGCCCCTTCAAAAGTGAACAGAGAGGTCCTCCCTAGCCTAAATACCACAACGCTCGCGGGATAAACAGAGCCAGTCTCAATCAGAGGTAAGATCCTCAATGCAATAGCCTCAGGCCTCCCCGAGCTTATTAACATGGATTTCGCCCAAGTATCGCTGGAGGGAAAAACAGCGTTTTCAAAAATTACAGAAGGTATCCACTTATTAGCGGACCACCACTATGATTTATCCAAGGTAAAGCGGGTTTTTATCGTCACCTCTCTGAATCTTTTGGGAAAGAGGGCATCCGACTTGGCTCCAGTCGACGATTTCTTGTTCGGCAGTAATTTTTTGAAAGAAATACAAACTTGAAAAGGTTGCCAATAAGATGCCAAGAAATCTCAACCAACAACGTAGAAAACCCAGCCCACAACGATTCAGCAGCAGAGACAACAAGAGAATCAATCATTCCGCATAGCGCAAGCTCATCCAAAAAAAAACACGGAGGTCCCTCCTTGCCGACCCGCACCAGCACACCGTCTGAGGAGGGGCTCCTCTTAAGCAAGGCGTTTCCGAAGATCGCGATCCAGGTCTTTAGATCTTGTAAGACCGGCAGGCCGCCCGGCCCATTTTATCGAAGGTTGGAGAGAATTGACTTCGGATGCAGTAGTTTTGGAAGCAGTATCGGATTATAAGGTTCCCTTTACCTTACCCTGCCTCAGCCCAGATCCGTTTTGACAGAACCTGTCTTTTCAACGACGGAGTCAGCTTGTTGTGAATCGGAAATCTCACGCCTCCTTCCAAAGGAAGCATTATCAAAGTAGTTGGATCTGAGGACCAGTTTCTCTTCCTCTTTTTTGTTGTCAGCAAATCATCCGGCGGGAAGCGATTTATTTTAAACCTTAGGGAATTAAATTCGTATATCTCTCCTCCACACTTTAAACTGGAGAACTAACGAACGGTAATTCGCCTTATGCTTCCGAGTTCTAAAATAGCCTCCATAGACTTCGAGGATACGTACCTATCAGTATCAATTCATCACGCTTCTAGGAAATTTCTCCGTTTTCAGTGAAGGAATAAGACATACGAATTTTCATCCCTACCATTTTGTCTCTCAGTAGCGTCATATATTTTTAGTAAAATTTTACGTCCGGTAGTTAGATCATTAAAAGAGAGAGGTTTTCAATCAGTGGTTTACTTAAACGATTTCCTACTCCTAGGTGCCTCGAACGAGGAATGCCACAGGAACATTCAAACATTGCTAGATCTCCTATCATCTCTAAGTTTCTCTATTAGACATGATAAATGACAGCTTACTCCACCATCTAGGTGCAAATATACCAAGGCTTTATTTTCGACTCACAATCAATCCAACAATCCATTCCTCCAAATAAACAGAGGGCTCTCTTGTCTCTAATCCAGACATTTTCCCAAATCGCTCTGTTCCATAAAATACTTCACGAATATGATCGGATCGCTCGTTTCAATCTTTCCGGCGATTCAATATAGTCCCCTGTACACCAAGAAATTTGAAAGAGAGAAGTTTTTGGTCCTTCTCTCCTCATCTGGAGACTTCTCCAGCAAAATGATAATCCCTTCTTATTTGCAGGACGACTTTAATCGGTGGCTTAAGGCTCTCTCCAACACCAAGCAATTCAATACCATCCATTCGAAGCCTTTCGTCCTCGAAATTTTCTCAGACGCGTCCTCGACAGACTGGGAAGCCGTTCGCGGCGATCAGCAAACGCACGGATGGTGGTCCCCGGGGGACAGTCACCTGCACATTAATGTATTAGAACTGAAAGCGGCTTTCTATGCCCTAAGATGCTTCGCCGGCAATTTCAAGGACTCTAATATCCTCCTCTGTATCGCAACACCACGACAATCTCCTACATAAACAAATTTGGATCTATTCAACATCCTCTAATATCGGACGTCGCTAGGGACATTTGGTCTTGGTGTGAGAAATGGAATATTTATCTTTTTGCAAGCTACATTGCGTCAATTGACAACGTGGTCGCTGACGCAGAATCGCGCCTCTCTAGCAGAGATACGGAATAGTTCCTGTCGACATCAGCCTTCAATCAGATCATTCGGTCACTTCGACATAGACTTCTTTGCATCACTAATTAATGCAAAGGTCGAAATTTATGTATCCGAGATTCCGGATCCAGGTTCCTGGACGGTAAACGCGTTCACCCTGGACTGGCGCCCTTGGTGTTTCTATTTCTTTCTCCCCTTTTTCATTATGCTCCACAGGGTTCTACGAGAAATATGGGACGATAAAGCGACACGGGTGTTCGTGGTCCCCTGGTGGCCATCTCAATCGTGGTGCCCCCTATTCCGCCGTTTAGTGGCCTCAGACATGTTGTCTTTCGCGTCTTCTTATTCTCTCTCATCTTCTCCTTCCAGGTCTCACCATCCAGAGTGGAAGAACCTTTCCCTAATAACTCGTAGATTATCAGGCAAGCATTCCTAGCGCGTTCCGTCCCTGTCTCAGCCGTGGACGTTCTAATTACCCTTCTTGCTCTAGACACAATCAAGCAGTACGCTCGTCCGCTAAGCGACTGGTGGGACTTTTGTCAAAAAAATCAAATCGCACCATCTGCTCCAGAGTTAAACAACGTCCTCGAATTCTTATTGCAGAAGCTTGGAAGCATAACCTCTTACTCGTTCAACTATTTCCCTCATCTCACACGATTATTGGCAATCACTCATTAGTTAATCGTTTCGATAAAGGTGTTAGCCTCATTAAGCCGCAGAAACCGCGCTATGAATTCATCTGGGACCCAGCTCCGGTCATTTCTAATTTAGCAGAAATATTTCCGTATGACCACTTTTCATTAGATATTATCACAAGAAATTAGCTCTTTTTTGACCCTAGGCTCAGGTCAACGCGCACAAATCTTAGCGGCAATAAGAATCTCCCAGATTTTCTGGGACGAATCCAAAGTAATTATTAAAATTCTGGATCGAGTGAAAACCTCAGCTCCCGGTCGGCCTCAGCCTATGTCTTTCTTTTTCCGTTTCGCCGACCACCCGGATTTATGTTTTATGACAATCTTGAACCACTATCTGCGACTTACCAAGGACATTCGAATGCTCGATTGCGACTCACTCTTCATTGCGTGTGTGAAACCACACAGAGCTGTCAGCCGCTGGATACGCAAGGGAGAAGTGTGGAGTACAAAGTGACACTTTCTCGACCCATAGCACTCGACACGCCTCCACTTCCTGAGCCAAAACAAAAACAAAACAAAAAACAAAAAAAATACTCCCAAGTCTTCGAGAACGTCTACAATCGACCCTCAAACGTTTTGTAATTCCATTCTTTTAACTGCATTAACCGTACCCTTAATCTCTAAGAGCTTATGGATACTCAGCATTTCTTCATTCAAATAGATGCGGCGCTTTCTTCTTGTACACGAAGCTATGCATATGCATTAAAAGGATTTTTAGTCGCAAATCTGGCCGTAAACATCTACTTAGTTAAAACGGGGAAATTGAGGGCATCTACCACGAACGTTCGTTGTTTTTCAGCGAAACTTGTCTTAAGATAAATACATTAAGAATTACAATAAATAAAAATATAAATGTTTCGGCTTCAGATTAGGCCATCCACAGTATATAAAGTCAAAAATATAAAATTCACAAACGTAAATCTAAGTTATTTCTTTTAACATTAGATTTACGTTTGTGAATTTTATATTTTTGACTTTATATACTGTGGATGGCCTAATCTGAAGCCGAAACGTTTATATTTTTATTTATTGTAATTCTTAATGTATTTATCTTAAGACAAGTTTCACTGAAAAACAACGAGCGTTCGTGGTAGATGCCCTAAATTTCTCCGTTTTAATATTGACCATGTATTTATTTATTATCTACATAGTTGTCTATCCAGACGAGACCTTGGCTAATTTGAAGATTAAACGAACTTCTGCAAAGTGAAGTTCGATCTTAATTATGCCTTGTCTCGTCCGAATGGACCTCTCTCACCCTAAGCTTCCATACGCTTCTTCCCTCCCAATAAACGATTTGCTCTGAGTCTTTAAATAATGAAGCATTAACATGGCGCGATGGCGCAGTGGGTAGCGCCGGCGATGCAAGCGCCGACCCTTTTTACTTTATTCTGGGAATTCTGTTGATAAGGCATGCACGAAGACGTGACTACATAGTTGTCCATCCGTTCGAGACAAAGCATAATTAAGATCGAACTTCACTTTACAAGTTCGTTTAATCTTCAAATTTTCAATACCCATCGAATTTAGCGATTTCTAGCTCGGGGCGTAAAGCGCTTGGTTATTGCAGTGAAAATGCTGTATACTGTGGATTCTAATTTTGATTTTTTACACCTTTTTTAAACGGCATAATGAAAAAAATAAATAAGAAATTAGATCTATTTTTTCTATATGTAGCGATTGCATCACTATCACGGTTATAATAATCCATGAAAGACTCCTCGGGGAATCTTTAGACAGGGTTAAAAAAGTTGGTCATATAATGAGTGAATATAAGAATATATATTTATTATATATACCGATTATTGTGAACAATATTACTAAGGCCTCGGTGGTCTAATGACTCGTACGGAATATAAGAGATCCGGGTTCGACTCCCGACCGAGGTAATATTTTTCGCAATAAGTTTAATTACAGTTTTTCAGCATATCAATATCTTTGAAATATGATGCCTGATTGAGCATCGAAATTATTAGAATTTAATTTAATTCGCGAAATTACTACAGTGGTTTAATTGTGTTTAGTCCGGAAATATTTCGGTGCACAGTTCGTTAGACTACAATTGTGGTATGTATGCCAAATACGTATATATCATATTTAGTGATTCAAGATTGAATTATTTAAAGCATTTTAAGATCTAGCTTAGACCGTATAGGGCTCTTATTTATCGGTTGCGTCTCTCACATACGAGAGAGGTCTAAAAATGATATTATTATTATATATTTATTACATTTTCAAAATCCAGAAAATTGTCAAAAGCAGTATCGATTTATATCAGATTTAATTTTTACAAAATAACGTGTTAATATAAAAATTGGGTTTATTAAATGTTGTCATTGTTCAAAAAATTTTATAAGGTTTTTATAATCTATATCATACTCAAACATATAACCGAAAATTTCAAGAAGTCAAAATAAGAAAATATTGTTATATTGTAACAAATATAAAAAATATTATGTATCCTACTTATTCTGTTGGTCCATTATTATAACTTTTTAAAAATTCCTTTTATTTGAAAATATTTAATAGAAAAAATATATAAACAGATATATACATATATATATAATTTTCTAAATCTAAGTAAAGTACTTGAGCCGAATAAGGCCCACCTAACTTATTTTATTTTTATTTTATTTTATTTATAGGGATATTGAAATAAACTTTGTAAGAATAAAATCTTTATTCTAGTAACTTTCAAAAAATATTATATATACATCTTTTATGGAAAAGATTTTTAAATAAACAAACAAAATATTTTTTTTAAATCTGACTTTGGACCTTATTCCATGCATATGTATGTAATAAAGCCCGATCACACATAAACGAACAATAAACGTTTTTTTAAAAAGAAACTTTGTTTTTTAAAATAACAAATAATCTTTGGTAATCGTCTTTGACATTTTTATTTTAGATAACTTTAACTCGATAAATTTTAACTTCAAAATATTAACAGCATTGAAAATCTGTATCTTGTGGTGTAAGTCCCATACATAACTCGTGGTACCATTTATTACATTTAGTACATTGCCTCATATCCTCCATATGATCTTCTTTATATGCCGTACAGTACCAAGTAACTGTTGGAGTAGAGTGATAGCTTTAGATGTTGAAAGTTGATCTGACTTTTTGTCATATTGCTTCTTGAAGAGATCTTTAGTTACCTTTTGTGCTTAGTAATTTAATGCTTTTTTTCTTTGCAAGCTCCCAGCTGAGAAATCTTTGCGTATTGGAGTTGTTATAAGTTTTTGGAACGGCGTTTTTGAAACAATCGATTTATTTTCTTTATTCTTGTTTAATAATTCGGCTAATGGAATGTCTTCATCATCACTGACTATTAATGAATTTACCGCTATGTTTGGAGTTTGATTTTCTATTGTTGGACGCTCTGTTAGAACTGATGGAGCAAAAGTAGAGTCTAGAATAGCTTCAGGATCAAATGGATACAGCCCTACACCTCTAAATCCATTTGTTATATTAGATTAAGTTATGCATTTCGACCACACTTCTGAGAACACTATATTAAGCTCGTTTTGTTGAATTTTCTATCTGGATGTTTATCTTGATATTTTAGAAATTCCTGGTTCCAATGATGCTCAAAAGATCTATAAACTGATTTGTCAAGTGGTTGTAATTCATGGGTAGTATTGGATGATAAACAATACAGTACAATATCGTGTTTGTCAGCGGCTTCCACAATTGTGTAATCAAGGTGAGAGGCAGCACCATCGAAAACAAGCAGAATCTTTCCAGCAGGTTTGAAAGAAGCAAAGTGATTCAAGAATTTTATAAAAAGCTCAGTAGTCATGAAGCCTTTTGGTGCCATGCTTATTGTGCTTCCTGGTAATAAATTATCAGCGAACTCTGGCTTTTCGCGTTTACCTTTAAAGATAATCATAGGTGGTATCATGTTACCTATAGCTGACACACAACCAACTACAGTGACATTTTCAGCATGTTCGTTTGCGATGAAGTGGACGCGTTTAGCACCTTTTTGAGCTAAAACAGTTGATGATGCATCGTCAATCTACAGTCTTTTTCGTCCATGTTGAAAATCCTTTCCGGCTTAAATTTTATATCTAGCTCTGTCAAAAGGTTATTAAGCTCTTCAAAGTGGTCTTTTACAATAAATTTGTTCAATTTTTGAACACACGAGCTTGGTTCATAAATTGTGCCTTTCTTTTCGAAATTTCAGGATTGCGTTTCAGAAATGCTGTAAGCCATGATCTGCCTGCTGTGCAAGTAATAGTGTTAAACGTATGAGGAATTTCATGTAATGTGCAAAACTTGTATACTTGTAAACAGTATAAAACGATGAGAATAAATTTAATCAAATAAGAGAAATTCTACATTCAATCAAAATAGATCTTAGTAATGAAGTATTTCTGTTAATTATATTAACGTTTAAGCAGTAAAAACTGCTTTAACAGAATATATACAGGGTGATTCAGACCACCCGGAGATGCCGGTACGTACATATTCCTCATGAAAAATTGAATCGAAAATGTTAATAGCAAAATGTTGTGGGGTCAACAATTTTTAAATAGTGAGCCTTTGAAATCTTCCAATCACAGGACGTGAAGTTCGCGCCGTCAGGTGCGACTGATGTTTGTCGACTGATGTTTTGAATATTATTTATTTAAATAATTTAATTAATATTGATTTTATTCATTAAATTGTTTATTATTTAAAATGTTCGAAAAATACATACTTTTTTATTGATATAAATGATGTTTGCTGATAATCGAATTTGCAATTGCGACATTACTTTTCGTCAATTAAATTAGACTCAATTTAAACATACAGCAGTAAATGTTAATAAAGATTTCAAAACTTTGCAACTTTTACTCATTCGGCATCGTGTGGTTTAACGGTATCCATCAAAGCGCTCTCGCGGCTGGCGCTTGGTTGCGCTGCACCTGACGGCGCGAACTTCGCGTCCTGTGATTGGAAGATTTCAAAGACTCACTATTTAAAAACTGTTGACCCCATTTTGCTTTTAACATTTTGCTATTAACATTTTCGACTCAGTTTTTCATGAGGAATACGTACGTACCGGCATCTCCGGGTGGTCTGAATCACCCTGTATATATCTTTCATTAAAAAATCTAAATAAGCAAAAATAATTTCTCTTATTTAATTAGATTACATACCTGATATTTTAACATCTTCAAAGTTATAGGTAAGCCAATATCTGCCATTTGCAAAATCCGCTGTGATAAATCTTTCTCTTGCTCTATAGTAAGAGTATTCTTCCGTCCTAGACGCTTTAAAGGTGTTAGAGTAGCGCGATATACAGGTTCCAAGAGTGAGTCAACTGGCAAAGGTTTATTAAACACACTAGAGCAATTTATTTGATGTAAATCGTACAAACCATTACTTTATGAATACGCTGCAATAAAAGGCGCGTGCGTGAGCGAGAGACGCCATGTATGAAGAAGCAAAAAGAACATGAATAACATAAGTTGTAGAATGTAAAAATAATACAGAAAGAATGTTACGGCGCTGATGACGCCATGAAAAATATTATGAACTATTGAGAGATTAGGGCGCTAATTGACGTGCTCTAACAAAAGGTGTGCCAGATTTCATATGATTACGCAAGGTCCTACGAGGAATTCCATACCTTTCGCAAATAACTCTCTGTGAGAGCTTATTCCACTCAACTGCTTTAAGAGCAGCTTCCATGGACTCTGTGTTCCAACTCTCAGCACGTTTTTTTATTTGCGTCTTTTTAGTTTTAGCCATAATATTATCTTTAATAAAAAAAAGTGAATATTAAAGTCACTTATTCAGTCAACAAAATCGCAAAACAATCAATAAATTACAAAATATTCAATAAATTGAAATTAAATGTATCTACATTAAGAATGCGTTTTCAAGCTGACACCGTATAAGCACCAGTTTATCCTTGTTGTCCATCAAATATCAGACAAGGAAAAATGATGCTTACAAGCACTGTAAGCGCAAAACGGAATGCACTCAATGTGAAAGCAAATTGTACACAAAATCGAGCAAGCTTATTGATATAGCCTTACATAACCTAATATGTCAGATTATTAATAAGTTTTGCATGGAATGTGCGACATTATGTCCTATTACATCAGCAGATTTTGTTATATATTTGCTAATTATCATTCAGTATAACAGACTTTACATCAAATTTAGTACCTTTTCGTTGACAAAATTTATATCAAACGAGCTCTTGTTTTGAAGACTTAGCAGAATGGCGACCATTGACTACGTTTACACCGTGCATTTAGGCCGCGGCCTATACAATAGATGTCCTTGTTTATCCTGTAGGTTAAACAAAGACACCTATTGTATACGTCTGTGAAGCTAGCATATCATATATCAGCATCGCATGAAATGACACCAGTTCTGGTCGCATCCACAATAGTTCTACAGTTCTATATCGGTTTTATCAATAGTTCTATCGAATTACGTCCAGAAACAACGATTTAAAAAATGAGATGCTAACTTCCCATCTTACTATCCAGCATCTCACCGGATTTCGAACGTATGAGGTGTAAAGTACAAGAATCCAAAGAGTTCTATCGTTAAAACTTAATACATCAATAGTTCTGGCTATAAAACCAAAAAAATTGTCCAAAAACGATACATATTAATACATACAGGTGATATGCTGGCCGACCAGAAATATTGTTCTGATTATTTTATTGCAGTTTTAATGTATAATAGTTCCGACATCGTTTGAGTGTTTTTTAAAGAGTTTCGGCGATAAATATTGCTAGAAATTTTTTAAACAATTTTTATTGCCCGAAAACGATACATATTAACACGTACAGGTGATATGCTTCACAGACGTCTATTGTGTGTCTGACAGTGTAAACGTAGTCATTGTTATGGTTATGGTTTATACATGATGGAATTATATTCCACCATGGGTTTATACATCTAATAAGGCCCAGAAGTCATTTTAATGGACCTTATTTGATGAGTGTGTCGTTTCTAAATAATATATTTATTCTAAAAAATTGATAAATATATTTGTCATTTTTATTGATTAGGAAGTTGAACAATATTACTGTTACGTCCAGACTCCACAGTCCTTTTCTTCGATTAGAATTTTCGTCATCACCATAAAGATTATTATCGGTAGACCATCTGTTTCTACCAAGGGAGTTACGATGGTGACGAGCCAATTAACACTCGCCTTTTGGACTAGTAATCCACTCGGGACGGAGTCGTCGAATTAAATATTCGAACCACGTGTCGAATAGAAGAACTTTATCCCGAGGAACAGAAGAAGTAAATAGATTAAGGATTATAAACCGAAACGGCGGTTGTCAATAATAA
>NW_017255943.1:70710-75902 GCF_001594055.1 Mycetomoellerius zeteki
CAATCTTTTCCCCCCTTCCTCCGTTGTACTTCGTGAAATACCTTAATTCCTGTCTTTCGTGAAATACCTTAATCGCCTCTTCGTTTATACACATTCACACAACTAACTCATAGACCTAGTCATGACCACCATGATCTCTCAAATTTCCGAGAATACACATGCACGCATATATACATATTATATACTATATATATACATATATATTCTTATTAATAAGTGTAATAGTTATTAATAAAGTGTCATTAGTAAAGCTATGAATAGTTTGTAAGATAAGTCGATCGTGTTCTATTAATATCCTTCGCGATATGAACGTTAAATTGTAACGAGATTCTGTTTAGTACTATTTTATAAAGATAGACTTAAATTTTAATCATAAATCCAAATAATAATAATGTTTGGCTATACTTCTACTGTAAGATTTAGTGTTAACAATAAAATACTTGTAAAATGACGAACTTCAATCTCCATTTATTTTAGAATCGTAAGACCTTATACCTACTCCCACTGCTCAACAGAGATCGCATGTGGTCCGGTCCCGAGTTACAAGGATTAAGTTTCTTGACTCAAAATTCGGACCGACGTTCGCACTGCCCATTGGAAACAGATGTTATAGCGTCCCTTCAGGACGTTGACCCATATTCCAGAGCTACAAAAAGATGCGTTCGACTCGCTCTATCCCCTTCCCGCGGATGCATGCGAGACAAAGCGTCTGCTCTAACGTCCTTCCTTGCTCCAACCTTATTACTCCTTCTTTCTCTAAACCTATCCACGCACATGACCGGAGTTCGGATGTAACATTACTATATGTTATATTAAATTATAAAATATCGTACATGTAATGAACTTTTTGAAATATTTACGATTTATTACAGCGGATTTTTATAAAAGCGTCACAAACATCCACCTCGTCACAAAGTTTATATTATATTAAAGAAACGAGTTGTTGCCGATTCTAGTTCTCTAGACTTCTTCGTATCGGCCCTATGACACATCTTTTAAACATATAATTTAGGCATAAAGTACATTTATAAGCGGTAATTTAAAAAGTGGGCCATATTTTGTGCTGGGCCTTTTTCGGCTCAGGTACCTTAATTCATTTCTTGAATAGTTCCAAGTAAAAACATTTCTTTACATTTCCTTTAGTAAAGAAATGTTTAGTTGGAACTATTCAAGAAATGAATTACTTAGATTTAGAAAACTTTTTTTATTGTATATATAAACGCTCATTTATTTATTCATTATATTTGTATAATTATATTATCGTATTACAGAGTATTTATATAGTTATATGTATAATAATCAACACACAAAGGTTTACAAAATTGTGCAAATATCAAGATTATAGTATCCTAAAAGTCCTCATAAAATTTGAACTCATAAAATTTCACTCCTCGAATAGAAGTAATTAATTCTGTTAAAGAACGTTTCAACCTAATATATGTTTATAAAAATGCACGCCTGTTTTAAAGATGCGTTCAGATTATTGAGATTTGATGTATCTTTATATTAATACAAAATAAGAAACAGACATGATGTATCTTTACATTAATGTCGTATAATCGCATTAATATTGGCTTACTGCAAACCAAAAAGTAAGGATTCTCCTGTGCGCCGATATTATCTACTGCGCGGACTATAAACCGTTTTACGTGACGTTGTACGCGTAGAAAATAACGGCGTTTAATCAGACAAGTCAATCAGCTGTAACCAGTATTTGACCCACGTTCACAGTATCGTTATTGCGCAACAGTGTTGTTATTGTCAGTTCAGTGTAGTGTAATAGTGTTTTACGCACGCACGCACGCATGCACGCACGCACGCATTGTGTGTTTTGTGTCCACAAAATGGAAAAAATATAATAACAGAGAATTGTCTCTTTTTTGGTAAGAGAAAGATTGGGCTTTCTCTCTAACGAGCGACTCACAACTTGTCAGTACAACACAGTGATCATCTTATCCTTGTACATTAGCGAACAACAAGAATGTAATGATGCACCGTGTCACATCGTATCTCTTATTGGAAGGCATTCTACATATAAAGCCAAAATGGATTAAAACGTTACTGTCATGTGTGTTTCTTGTTGAAAGGCATCCTATATAGCCAGAATGGGAAAAGTTAGTATCTTATGTCATTTGTGAAAATATCACTTTTATTTATCATAAAAGTGGTTAAATGTCACAAACAACCGCAAATTATACTTTAGCTAGTTATAGACAAATGTCAGAGGCGTTCATCGTAGGCTGGTTTTTAATTTATTGTCAGAGGCGTTTCGATTATTAAATTTGGTGAAATATGATGCTTGCGGAACCAATTCGGAATTTTGCGATTGCAATTTAAGAAATGTGAGTGGATGCATTGTCATGATGGAATCAAAAGTTGATCGCTTGACATGACCGAAACAAAGAAACTAATGAAAACATCTGTTTGAAATTTTAACAGTAACTCTGTGAAGCATCAGACTTTTCTAAAATTATAGCAGTTTGATATTTATGTGTATTAGCATGTGTGTGAGTAACTTTCACCTCTTTTTATTAGATAGAGCAAAAAGAGTTATGTACATAATGGTAATAAGGTTCAATAAATTAAAATTAAATAGATAATAGGTCTACGAGCCAAGGTTAATACGGGTGGTCAGATTTAAAGAATAAAAATAAAGATAACATAAACATATAATAACTTTAATCTAAATGCCGGCAATAATAACAAATGTTTCGATCCGCATCGGATCCTTCTCAATGTTAGAATTCAATACAAAGGAAAATTATTGTTAAAAAGTAATATTAAAAATTATAATTAGAAATTTCCCTCTCATCTCGCAGTGTCTCCGCAAACATGTTGATACGAAATTCGGTGATGTGTCTATCCGCTCATGTGTAATGCATGACTTCTGTCAAACATAAGTCATACAAATAATCGCAATACAAAATGAATACGCAGTCATACAGAATTATAAAAAATGTATAAAATATAGTAAATATAAAAATTACAGTCATACAAAAACTGATAATCGTTAATACAAAATGCAAACATAGATAAAGTCAGTAATATAAAACAGAAGTATGATATAAGTTGTAGTATATGCGGAGTGCATTAGTGGAAGTAATAAAAATTGTGAGTACCTTCATGCGGATCATAATCAGGCCAATGCGAGGAGAGTTAAAAATCTTGTCTTTACTCGTTCGTAAATATTGTTTCTGATCGAATCTAAATGACTATAAGAATCCTTTAGCTCTAATCGCATGATAGCCTTTACATTGTTTAGTTGTATTTTTTCAAATCGTTTGTATGACGCGCTATTATGACAGAAATTATTTATTTTTAATTTATTGAGCCTTATTACCATTATATATTTTATTTATACGCGGGCGAAATAATGCGTTACACACACAAAATTAGATGTTTTGATTTCTTTTTTTCTTTTTCCTTTATTAGAAATAATTATTGAATTCATACATGTAATCTTCTTAAAGATCTTTGCAATCTTGTTAAATTAGGCACAAATATCAGAGTTCGCATTAAATTTCTAAATTCGTGTCTCTTGAATTAGTTCTGCCTCATCTATATAAATACACTAAACCTAACAATTTCTTTGATAATAGCGCGTCATACAAACGATTTGAAAAAATACAACTAAACAATGTAAAGGCTATCATGCGATTAGAGCTAAAGGATTCTTATAGTCATTTAAATTCGACCAGAAACAATATTTACGAACGAATAAAGACAAGATTTTTAACTCTTCTCGCATTGGCCTGATTATCGGCCTGATCAGCATGAAGGTACTCACAATTTTTATTACTTCCACTAATGCACTCCGCATATACTACAACTTATATCATACTTCTGTTTTATATTACTGACTTTATCTATGTTTGCATTTTGTATTAACGATTACCATTTTTATTACTGACTCTTATATTAATGACTTTGCTATTACTGATTATCAGTTTTTGTATGACTGTAATTTTCATATTTACTATATTTTATACATTTTTTATAATTCTGTATGACTGCGTATTCATTTTGTATTGTGATTATTTGTATGACTTATTGTTGTGAGTATTGCGAAAGAAAAGTGGTACCGGAAACCAGGTTCGCTGGTGATGTCGGAATTATACGCGAACAATCACGAGGAGTCAGAAGGTGTCGAAAAGAATAGAGAATTAAAGTGATATACAATGAGATGTGCTGCTGAGCTTTATTCGAAGTCAACTGAACTTGATCGTTAAGCAGTAGGTACACACACGTATCGAGAGATATCCTTCGCTTCGCGAGAACAAAGGAAAGGTTGCGAATGTATACATCGTGTGACACGAAGTAAACAGCTGATCGGTAGAACACTATCATGAATTCTGACGGTGTCGGTACCGGTAACACGCGCGGTTTGAACAGAATAATTGTCGACGGAAATAATCGTTGAAAGTAAATCGATAACAAGCACACATGTTTGATAATATGAGTTATATGAGTCTGAATATAATATGCCGATGTAAAATAATTCGCGTAATGAACACATTTACTGAGTTTAGTCTAAACACTTATGTTTGACAGAAGTCATGCATTACACATGAGCGGATAGACACATCACCGAATTTTGTATCAACATGTTTGCGGAGACACTGCGATATGAGAGGGAAATTTCTAATTATAATTTTTAATATTACTTTTTAACAATAATTTTCCTTTGTATTCAATTCTAACATTGAGAAGGATCCGATGCGGATCGAAACTTTTGTTATTATTACCGGCATTTAGATTAAAGTTATTGTATGTTTATGTTATCTTTATTTTTATTCTTTAAATCTGACCACACGAATTAACCTTGGTCCTATTACCTATTTATTTTTAAAAAGAGTTATGTTATTTATGTACAATGTCGTACTAATTTATTAATAATACATTATGTCCTAACCTAAAATGACATTGGAGGATATAAGGAAAAAGTGCTAATACAGCTTTGTACCGATGTAACTGTTAGTTAAAAATCTGTATTTTATGTATATTACAAATTTTTAGTATTGATGATACATATTGGAATGCGGCCTACATTGCATGTGTACATAGTATAACGGTATTTCTAAAGCCTAATTTCACAAATCTGGAGACATGGTAGTGGCTACGGTTACACCGTGCATTTAGGCCGCGGCCTATACGATAGATGTCTTTGTTTAATATACAGAATAAACAAAGAC
>NW_017255943.1:76828-77706 GCF_001594055.1 Mycetomoellerius zeteki
TCTAGGTGTTCGCCGTCGGGGAAATGAGTGTCTAGGTATTCGCCGTCGAGGAAATGAGTGTCTAGGTGATCGCCGTCGAGGAAATGGGTTTCTAGGTGATCGCCGTCGACGAATTAAGTGTCTAGGTGTTCGCCGTCGAGGAATTAAGTGTCTAGGTGTTCGCCGTCGAAGAAGTGGGTGTCTAGGTGTTCGCCGTCGAGGAATTAGGTATCTAGGTGTTGTCTACATGTTCGCTGTCGAGGAAGTGGGTATCTAGGTGTTTGCCGTCGGGGAAATGAGTGTCTAGGTATTCGCCGTCGAGGAAATGGGTGTCTAGGTTATCTCGAAAAGTATTCTATCAAATGTTAATTTTCTTCTTTACAAGATTGTATACTGTAAATAAAAACATGTAGACAACACCTAGACATAAATATTTTGTCTCTACGTGCCCTACAAGCGGAGATATTGCGACGTAAAGTCCGGATCTGTCACTTTTCACATTCATAATATCTATCAAAAATTATTACTCTTCGAAAAAAATTAATATGAAATGAAAAATTAAAATTCAGGTGCTACAATCTTAACTTTTTAAATTCTATCTATCAAATTAAAAAATAAAACACAAATGGTGTATTGTTTCTTGTTATCTATCAAAAATTATCACTCTTTGAAAAAAATTAATATCAAATGAAAAATTAAAATTCAGATGATACAATCTTAACTTTTTAAATTCTATCTATCAAATTAAAAAATAAAGCACAAATGGTGTACTGTTTCTTGTTATTTACTTAAACTTACCTTTTTAAAAAAAAGGTAACAAAAGCGCTAAGCGTGCATGCTTTTCGTATGGAAACCACCATTTGGGCCGGTTTCACCAACGTCAATTATTTAATCGGCCG
>NW_017255943.1:77840-78182 GCF_001594055.1 Mycetomoellerius zeteki
ATATCACAAAATTTACTAAATCTAATGATATATGTATCATCTGTATAAAAGATTTGATATCAACAATTGTGGCACCAAGTTAAATTCTGTTAATGTTTTTATTAAATCTAATGATATATGTATCATCTGTACGAGATAAAAGATTTGATATCAACAATTGTGGCGCCAAGTTAAATTCTGTTAATTTAATTAAATTTATCAAAATTTTATTATTCGTATTATTCGTATTATTTGTATTATTCGTAAAAAAGATTTGATAGCCAAATTAAATAATGAATATTAATCTAATATATATTATTTGTACAAACGATTTGATATCAACAACTGTGGCGCCAAGTTAAA
>NW_017255943.1:78312-95528 GCF_001594055.1 Mycetomoellerius zeteki
TTTTCTAAATATTATATTCTTATTTTTATTTACATTCATGTTTTACTACTATACTATCATGTTATTATATTGAGATCTAGCAACGCCAAGTGTTTTTACATGCCAGTTGTTGATATCAAATCGTTTGTACAAATAATATATATTAGATTAATATTCATTATTTAATTTGGCTATCAAATCTTTTTTACGAATAATACATAAAATTTTGAAAAATTTAATTAAATTAACAGAATTTAACTTGGCGCCACAATTGTTGATATCAAATCTTTTATACAGATGATACATATATCATTAGATTTAGTAAATTTTGTGATATGATTTCCATGTAATAATTTTTGAAGGGGTGTAAGAAACTTTAATCCCGATTCATTTTTTTTCTCAATTCTAAAATTGGAAACTTTTCCAAAATTAAAGTAAATCTTACATTTGTGAGACCGAGCCTAATACATGTTTTCCTCCCTGAGCTGAGATGTTAATGTAGGAAACGGAATAAAAATGTCAATAAATTACGATCGAATTTCCTGCATGATCATGCTAACTCAGAGGGCGTAAGTATCTCATACATTGGAAATCTGTAATATCGATCTTATCAAGTTCGGCCGTCGCTCCAGCATCCCCTTAATGACTGAGATATTTAACGTCGTAAGCAGTGTTGGAACGTATCTAGGCAAAAGTATCTAGATACAGTATCTAGATACTTTAGCTGTACCTAAGTACATTACCTAGATCCTTATAGGCGGAAATACCTGTATCCGTATCTAGTTATTTTTTGATACGGTATCTTTTAAGTTTTAGATACATAGATACAAGGTATTTATATACAAATACTGTCGCCGCCATTAAGAGTGCCTTCCTACAAGCGACACAGTATAACACAGTGATCATCTCATCCTTGTTTAACATTGACGAACAACAAGGATGTAATGGTGCACTGTGTCTCATGCCGTGTCATCTGTGTCGCTTGTTGAAAAGCATACTAAATCAACTCAGAAATTAGCAATCTAGTACCAGTACCTATGCGCTGATATACTAATTAAAGACCGATATTCTTATTGTTAAAGCTGTTCATTAAAACTAAAAATTTATGTAATCAAGGATAAGAAATTGATAACGAGTGGGATTAATTTTATGACTTATCAGTTTTGTTTTATTTAGTTTTATATTATATTGTATTATTTAGTTTTATATGCATATGCATGTGAAACTAAATAATACTCGATTTTTATTTAAAACTATTAATGAAACCGATTTTAATGTTATAGTCTGGGTTTTGTTAAAATAAACAAATAAAATGTAATATTTAATTTACGTTGCTTATTATAATACTTCTACTTTTCCTCTTTTCCCCCATTTTTCCTTTTTTTTTGTTGAAAGTACCTAAAAAATAACTAAATTTTCAGATACATTTTATTTATATCTGTATCTATACCTAGGTAATTGTAAAAAAATGTATCTATATTTATATCTAAATACTTTTCTCATACCTATATCTATATCTAGATACCTTTCAAACGGTATCTGTTCCAACACTGTCGTAAGTAAAAAGGAATTTGTAAAATGACTTTTCATTTGTGACATTGAATAATAATGATTGCGTAATTAGTAATCTATGAGTGTAATGTGTGCGTTTCCGTATTTCGCAGTTTTTTATCGCGATAAAACACGATCGTCCATCGCTTATACAGGGTGCATCTGAAATAACGTACACTAATCATACAGTGCTATTCCTAATAAAAAACTGAGTCGAAAAGTCCTGTACCATTTTACAATTTTCGCAATAGTTAACAAGATATTAATTACTAAAAATCGCTGAATATTGGTATACAATAATTTTTTACTCAAATACTATCAACTTTACAGAAAAACTGCAACAGACAAAAATCATTTATTTTCTTCTCATAAAATTCTAAGAATTTTTTCAGAATTTTTCATCAACTTTTTAGTATTGCATTTTCTTATTCTTACCAACATGAGGAAATACGGTATTAAAAAATTCTAAAAAAATTCTCATAACTTTATGAGAAGAAAATAAACAATTTTTATCTCTAGAAGTTTTTCTGTAAAGTTGATAGTATTTGAGTAAAAAATTATTAAAAACCAATATTCAGCGATATTTAGTAATTAATATCTTGTTAACTATTGCGAAAATTGCAAAATGCTAAAGGACTTTTCGACTCAGTTTTTTATTAGGAATAGCACTGTATGATTAGTGTACGTTATTTTAAATACATCCTGTATATACGCGATACGATATTCGATCAAAACGTTTTTCAGCCAATTTGAACTATTATTGGGGATGTCATTGTTCGTCCAAACGGGCGGTAACAAATCGTGAACGCGGAGCACAAAAGACACGACGCGGAATTCCCGTATTTCGCCGACGAAGCTGTCGAACAAATATTATCGGGATTCTCCAAGAAAACCCCTTCTCTGGTTATTTCACGATGGGTGTTTCCGAAGCGTGCTAAGTGCAATTGCTACCACATATAACAAAAATGAGCAATCGTTACGTGTACACGTGAATGGATACACGTGGGACCACCCGACGGATAATGGTTTTACGGAAAGAATCCACGAAACGTCGATCAGAGTTTGCGAAAATATAGTGGAACGAGGATGAAGAGGAGGGAAGGGAGAAGGAATAACCGGTCTCTCTGCGATCTTCGATATCATCCACAGCAATAACGATACTCTGTACTTCATCGAAAGAATTTCTGATATCGTCTATAACGTTGATTGTTCTGACAATACCGCGATAACGTCAGGCTGCCATAGCGCTTTCGCCGAAGTCCTGGAAACGGTCGGCCGCGGAAGTTCAATTTTAGAAATTAATGGAGAGGATAATTTAAAGTAAACTCGTGATGTATAGAACTGCGGAAAACTGGAAAATGGATATCATCGATCACCGCTCGCAGTAATATGATAATTAGGCCTTTAGGTCGAAATGCCTTCTTTCGAAAGCCATGATAACTTGAAATTCAATAACTTGAAATATTCAATGTTGAAGTTACGCTTCAACGTGATAACTTGGAATATTCCACGTTGAAGTTACGCTTCAACGCTTTTTAAATTAAACAAGTAGAAGAAAAGTGTGATTCCCAGAGGCTCTCGCAGAATTTCCTTGTATGTGCATATGTCACGAGGAATTTAACTAGACTTCACGCGCTCATGAAGGATTTAACTTCATCTAATTTTATAATCAAATTTATAAAACATAAAATTAAAAAGTTTATAAAACATAATATAAAACGTTTTATTTTATAATAAAAAAATAATTTTATATTTTATTATTTTATTACTGAAATATAAATATATAATTTTATTTATATTTTATTTATATATGGTATGTTTCTTTTATTTATATATAAAGTTTTGTATTTTATATAAGAATAAAAAATTATTGTCAGTGTTCGTATATCATGCGAATTTCGCAATTAAATCTTTATGAACATATATGGCAGTCAATCAGAGAATGATTAATAATAAATTATATTAGGCCGTAATATAAATTATATATGAATAAATCAAATAAGAAACATCAAATACAATTGAAGCTGGATCTTTAATTAATGTATTAATTGAAGATTCAGCTTTAATAATATTTCTATATAAAAACTCTAAACACATCTTTTAGTTATATAAATTGCACGTTGATTGTCAGTAGAATGGTTAATTAATTGGATTATTAAAGTCGTTGGATTATCTAATCTTTTGTGAATCTTTAGTTTTGACTCATGCTTGACTGCAAAGCTTTCCGAGCTGTTCGAAATCTACGTGAAACTGCTTTCATGTGAACGCTTATGCTAAATTTTAATAGTTCTCATTCTCCGACAAGGTCCGTAAACTCCTCCACTAGGTACTTCTTATTGACGTTAGAGACTATGTCGTTCGTTCACATAATTAAACTGTACCATATAATGAAATTCAAGATCGAGGTAAAGACGCGGTTATGGGGTTGTAACGTTGTAATAACAGCTAGCTCAGGACGGCAAAAGAAAGTTCAAACTTTTCATACGATTCCTCGCTGTAAGACATAAGTAATGAAAAAAAAGTTGCACATCATCACATCGTTTTACATCATTTCGAATAGGTTCTACGTTCACGTTATTTCTATCCTTTATCTGTACTTATCTGTCTGTATTTAAGGCCGGTCGTAAAAGACTCTGCATCAATAAACGAATAAGATAAGATTTTTATATTATACTTGCTATGTTATCAAGGGGATCCTAAAGAGAGAGAAAGAGAGAGAGAGAGAGACGATTAGTCATATTGTAAAAATAGCACTTACACAGACGATTTACGTGTCATTGACACATCATTACATACTACTACAGCAATATCTGATGTACACATACAAGTAAATTTTCATACAATAAAAACGTTTTAAAACAATAAGTAATAATATACAGGGTAGGCCATTTTAATCAATATACGCGAATATCTCGTCAGGTAAGCAAGATAGCGAAAAATGTTTCAGACCAAAGTTGTATGGCTTCGAGGGGCACATAAGGTGATGTTATTAGTTTTACCTTGAATAGTTGCTTGAAAGTCACGTGAAGGTCACCTTCAATTTTTTAAATGGAAACCCCTATTTTCCATTGGATATTCTTGTAGCTTACCTCAAGAGCTTTCCAAAATAACACTATAATAAAATATTTTTTCATCAAGTACTTTTTTAGTTATGATGCTCGAAAGTTACAGTACCTCTGGCATTTAGCATTATCCAAAGTGTTCGACCGACAGCTAAAACCTCTTAAATGTTGTTTAAGATCATGAACTATTGTAGAGAACTATTGATCTTAACATTTGTTAAAATCAAGGCCATTGGAGGTTGTTCTTCTTATTTTCATTTTTACATTAAAAATTCATTTTAACACACCCCCTTATGTCTCCCTCAAAGCCATACAACTTTGATCTGAAACATTTATCGTTATCTGACGAGATATTCGCGTGTATTGATTAAAATGGCTTACCCCGTAGTTTCTTCGTGCAAATTACTAGTCTGTGACCAGAGATGGGCAAAATGGCTGTTTGAATCAATTTGAAAAGAAAATGTGAAATAGCTGTAATGTTTTCATTTGGAAATATAAAATACAAAATGGGTTTTTGACACTCATTTAAAATAAACAATGGAAAATAGACATTTTTTAAATGATTTTTCCAACTGGTTTTTAAAAATGGGTTTTTAAAAACGGTTTTTTAAATAAATTATCTATATGGCTCAATCAGAATAAATCAGTAGTAAAAAAATGGGCTATGAGCCAGTTATAACAAAGAATATTTAATAAAATTTCTTACATACATGTATACATGCAAACGAACGTTTCGACCCCGATCGGGTCATTTTCAATCGGGTTATTTTAGCTGCTCCAACAGATGATATTATTGATATTTTGGAAACGTTTAATTCGTTACACAACAGATTACAATTTACTATGGAGGTTTGCAAAGATAATAAAATAAGTTTCCTAGATACATTGGTGATTGTGGAAGAACAATCTCTCATTTTTGATATATATCGTAAGGTGACATTTTCGGGCAGATTTCTGAATTTTAATTCACATCACCCACTCTGTCATAAAAGAGGCGTAATATACGGGCTTGTCGACAAAATTATAAGAATCTGTCACCCTCGTTTCCAGCAAAATAATTTAATTAATGTAATAAATATCTTGTTAAATAATGGTTATCCATTGGAATTTGTTTTTTCCGCAATAAATAAAAGAATAAATTTCCACATCAATAAGAGTGGAACCATCGAGAAAAATATCAAGGAGAAATTTTTCACGATTCCTTACGTGAATTCGGTATCGGAAAAATTTACACCAATCGCCAACATGTGTCATTGTAAGTTGGCTTTTTCGATTCCAAATACTTTAAAAAAATTTATAGGGAAGGGCAAGGACCAATTGGATCACCTTTGTAATCAAAATGTAGTTTATAAGATCTCTTGTGACGATTGCGATGCTAGCTACGTGGGTCAGACGAAAAGACAGTTAAAGACAAGATTACATGAACACGTATCCGATATTAATAAGAGGTCAAAATCTCCAACGGTGATTACTAATCACCGAATTGACCAGAATCACAACTTCGACTGGCATAATGTTGAAATTTTAGACAGAGAAGCCTCGTATAACAAGAGATTAATATCGGAGATGGTTCATATAAAACGACAAACGCATGGGCTAAACAAACAAAATGACACAGATTCTCTGCCAGAATCATATCTAAACATTATCCAATCTCTTTCCCCCTCTTAACATTGTCCTTTATCCCCTTCCTATTATTTTTTCTATTTCCTTGTTTCCTTGTTGTCAGTAAGTCGTTTGACATCGTCGATTACAAATCTGAGATCCATCTGTATTATGGCTTACTTTTTATTTAATATAACGTTGTTAATTGCGTTTTTCTCTCTGCGTCTAATTGACATCTTTAAGACATTTTAAGGTAGATATTTTTATTTGATTTGTATTTTAAGTTAATTTATAACGTATTGTTAATTTATTATTTATTTGTAAGATTGGAGAATTGTAAAAAAAGAGTGAGATGAGATCTCCGTCGATTTTAAATATGGACCACATGTCATTGATACAACTGAATTCTGTACTGGACGTTATAATTTAGCTAAATCTTCCGAGAATTTTATAATTTTGTTTATTTTGCATTGAAAATGACCCGATCGGGGTCGAAACGTTCGTTTGCATGTATACATGTATGTAAGAAATTTTATTAAATATTCTTTGTTATAACTGGCTCATAGCCCATTTTTTTACTACTGGTTTTTTAAATATTCTTATATTTATTTTTCATGTTTACCGTGGTAGAAATTTAGATAAGGAGTATGGCTCTTGCATGGATGCCATGCTGCCATATCAGGAGCTAGCATGGCAAATTTGCAAGCGCCTTGCCAGCAACGTCACATTTTATCTAGCGGCGCTAGCGGGCGGCTAACGCGCCGCCACCAACGGACTGACTTGATGCTGCCAGGAGACTAGCTTGGCGCATTTGGGCCCATTAGCATGGATAATACGTGGCGCTATTAAGGCTCCTGAGTAATCCCACAGCCACATACGTTAAATCGTGACGTTATAAGCGAGAAATGACACGTTAATTTTTGTTACATGACATTTGTAAATAACAATTTAGATAAAACGAATAAATGATGTATCATATATCAGTTTTATCCAAATTGTTATCTACAAATGTCACGTAACAAAAATTAACGTGTCATTTCTGATCGCTTATGATCACAATTCAAAAAGTATCGATATTTTCTACATTTGTATCACTACAATTTGGTAATTCACATAATGTATTCACTTTATTTAAATGATCAGATTTAAATTTTTTTATTTGTCGGTACTTTTGCGGTCGGAAATTTGCTTTCAGTTTATTAGATTCCATTGTAAATAAATATTAAGAATATCCTTTCTATTTCAAATTTCACTTCAAAAATTGATGAAATAAGGTTTATAAAACGAAGAAATCTGACAGAAAAAAGTGTTAATCTGCCCCGCGAGCTATAATTACTTCTTTCTTCTTTATTTATTTAATGGCTCTCGCCTCCGAGTAGGTAATAGGAGGACGATACGGCTAGGTCACGTCTTAATAATCTTTCGCCTTAATAGTAGTAGCAAGAAGTGACGCAATGCCCGCGAAAATGGCGTTGCCCGAACGGACACCGGGCGCCTGCATCTACGTCGTCACGTTGATATAACGCGCGTCAGGACGAACGCACGAGACGAACCAATTCGCAGACACGCCTCAGGAGGAAGCAATTGCACAGTCAAAGTCGGCAACACTTTCAAAAATATTTGATTGTTAGCAGCCGATCCGAAACGCGTCCGCCGCGGTCGAGTGGTTCTTCAGAATTGAGCTATAATTACTAAAGATATGTCAGGTTAAGAAATCTGTCACCAGTCACGAATCACGAAATACTGCGATGCGAACATGCGCTGCGGTCACATTTTCATGTGACACGCGAGCCTGGATCTGTCGTGGGTCACGTCAGACTATTTAATAAATTTTACTGTAAAAGCCAAGCCATTTCCATACCAGGTCCATATCAGACGCAAAGCTAGGCCTCTTATGTACCATGTCAGATTTTTTCAAATGGATATGGCGTGGCAAAGTATTGTGGCGCTAGCCAGTAACGTGGTGATGATGAGGAAGTTTCTACCAGGATAGCTTACATTTATATTATAATTCTTATTCTTTAATATTCTTATTTTTAATATTCTTTACTGTAAATTTTTTTATAATATATCTTATATTTTATATAATATATATAAACTTTTATGAAATATGCATTTTTTAATATTATATAATATATATAAACAAAAGATTTATACAGGGTGTAACTGAAATAACACCCACTGATCATGCAGTGCTATGCCTAATAAGAAACTAAGTCGAAAGGTCCTCTATCATTTTGCAATTTTCGCAATAGTTCACGAGACATTAATTTCCAAATATTGCTGAATAAATGGATAAAATCGATGTAAGACAATTTTGAGATATCTTTCCGTGTTTTTTGTGAAATATTTTGAAGACTTTTCTTAAAGAACTCTTAAAGATATCTTAAAGCTGTCTTATACATCGATTTTAGACATTTTGCTCATTGGGTAAACTAAAAAAATTGCAAATATTGCAAAATAGTAGAAGACTTTTCGTCTCAGTTTTTTATTAGGAATAGCACTATATGATTCGTGGATTATTTCAGTTACACCCTGTATAATATAATGTAAACTTTATAAAATTTTAATTAAGGATGCACCGAATATCCGAAAAGTATCCGGTATCCACTATTATCCTGCACTTTTTTTACAATCCGGCCGGATATCCGGATATCATTAGTATTTGGGAATATATCCGGTTGAAATTTTATATCATTAAATTATTGATTTGTTATTATACAAATGTTTTAGAAATAAGTATGCATATTCATAATGTCATATTAATATCTTATACACACACATTGTTGCAAAATTATAATTTTTTTCTACAGCCCTTCTTTCTTTTTTTTCTTTAGAAGACAGTCTCTCGAAATCCGGTCGGATATCCGACTCGAAGAAATTGTTTTCTCGGATATCCGACCGGATACCGGATATCCGATATCCGGTAATTTTACGATCCGATGCATCCCTAATTTTTATAACGTGATACTTTTAAAAGGATGAGTTTTTCAAAGATGGAATCTCCCATTTTTCTTCTGTGAGGTCTCATAATTAACCCGTCATACGAGAAAAGGTTCTATCGGAGCTAAGCTTGGAGGGATGTATTATACTTAAGAAAAATTTTTTTTACCGTCGGATAGGATTTCAACATTGAAAGTGTTATATCTTTATCTTGTAGATATTGAAGGGCTTCCAAATCTCCTGTTGTCTCGCTTGTGGATGTGTCTGATGAATCATCTTGAAACATGAAATAAAATTCGTCTTGTTTTTCGTTTTCCACATTACTTCCTCTTTTATCATTGTCATTCTTCTTGAATTTTCTCATTTCCATTAAGAATAACTCTTTCACGTAGTTTCTTTTTTCTTTCAGTACCCATTTCATTTTAAACGAAGGATGAACCACTGATGCCAAAATAGCATTATTTGCTGTTGATTCGAAAAGTAAAAATTGTTTGAATCGTAGTCTTAATTTTTTTTCTATTACTTCAATTAAATGTCCGCAATAATTAAGATTTTTCATTTTCAAAGACGAAAGAATTTTGACAATCCTCGATAATTCAGGTAATAATATGTATCTTTTTCTCCTTGTAAATTGTGTACAGCTTCGGCTATTGGTTTCAAACATTTTACGTATTCGCTTAAAAACTGCAGATCTGTTTCTTTAAAAAGCGGAAGTTTTAAATTTTTTAGTGATTCATTCAAATGTTCCTTTACAATTAAAAGATCGTTCACCGAATTGTAATAAGAATTCTATTTTGTTGGGCATGGAGAAGTAGAAGATTTTCTTGTTATATTTAAATAAGTTTTACAAGCTTTTGGTGATCTCGCACATAAATTCCAGATCGCTTGACACTTTCCAAAAGCCGACATACGATGTTTTTTATAAATGTTTTCTACCATTGCCTGTTTAGTATCTATCGCTGCAATTAAATGTAAAGTATGCGTGGCATATCTTAGATGACTTGATAATTCATAATCACTTATGTAATTTTTGATGGGTTCTGGAAAAGTTTGTAAAAGCAAATCATCATCAATCAACTTTTCATCACTTCGTTATCTTTATCATCTTCATTATTGACATCATTATAACTGGCTGTATTATACATTACTATGTTGATAATTTGATGATGATTAACATCAGATTCGGATCTTCCAAATATCTTAAAAGCTTTTACCATATTTGAACCATTATCAATGATTGTATTCATAATTTTGTTTAAGTTTAATTCAAACTCAGAATGCACTTTATTATTTCGGCTACTTTATCATAAGTATGTGCTCCTTTAAATCTTCTGCAGGCGATAGCAACTCCTTCCCTTTTCAATGTATTACTGTTGATCCAATGAATCGTCATGCCTAAATATTATAGCTACGTTTTGATGATGACCAAATATCCGTAGTGCGTATAAAATTCACAGCTTATAAAGATTGCTTTATTTTAATCTTAGTTTTGTGATAATCCTCTTCAATTCTATGTATAAGAGAACGCCTACTCAAGAATTTAGATGTTTTCGAAAGCTTATTTGCGCCTTCCATTAATTTTTCAAAAGATCTACATTCTACAATAAATAAAGGTGACATAATTTCTATTATAAAATTGACAATTAAGTTATCCAAATTTACTGCCATTCTAATAGCGTTACTTAAGGTTGTTTGTTTTATTTTTTTGTGATGTATAACATTGCCTCTGTCTTCAGACTTCCTTTTTGTAATCGGATGAGATGCTTTTAATTCTTCATATTTTTGTAACACATCTGTATGTCCTTTTGTCTAAAAATATATTCAAGAATAAACATTTTAACAATTTTTCTAGATACAAAAAAGTCATCTTAGACTCTGTAACTTTTTATCATATTTTACACAGCATCGAGTACATCTATTATTATTGCAATACTATAGAACTAATTGTAAGTACTAAGCACTTAATGAGCAGATAGATGTAATTGATTCTTATCGTTAGGTTTCATTAACAGAAAAGATCAATCATATCTATCTACTCAACGAGTGCTTAGCATTAGCTTAGCTTAGTATTAAATTCGTATATAATAATGAATGCATTTATTTTACTATATATAGCCCGTCATACCATCATAACTATCGCTATGTCTTAATGTACAGGTAATAGAAATCGTAGCCTCAAAAGAGTAATAAATATAAAAAACTGTGAAAGATCATCAACCAAAATACAATTACTAAATACAATTACTAAATATCCAAATTAATTCTACAACTTATAAAAGTCAGAAGACCTTTTTTTAATCTCTTTTCTTTAAAAACAAATAGATAAAATATTTATTTACTTTTAAATGGTTTAAGTAATTTGTGGTAGTGAGGAGACTTCCTTTTAATATTTTTCCATATGTTATGCAGACAGCAGATTTATTTTCTTTATCTTGTTTTTTTACGTCTTCAAAGCTTTAAAAGCAGTGGCAACTTTTCATCCCTAAGGAAATACATTATAATTAATAAGCTTACAAAAAAAAATAGAACAATTATAAATCATATTTTATAACATATTTTTTAAATCCAAAGAATCAATCAATAAATCAATAAATCTTATATTTATATAGATGATAAATGTGCATAATAAACTCAGAAATTCTTATCTGTAATACATTTCAGAAAATAATATTATATATGTTCGGGAATTTAAACATTATACTAACTTAACTTAATCTCAACCTTAATATTATCTTATTAAAATACCAATAAAAAATACGAAATGCTTACATTCTCAGCATTTATAAAAAGATAATCATAAAAATTACAAAGATCCTCACACAAAACGCTAAATTACACGAAAAATAGTCCCATATAGAGTATTAGAGTCTGTGTGTTTTTATACGTATTATAAAGAGGTAAATTAGATACGACACATTATATAATTAATTGAACAATGAGCTTGAAATCAATGAGGACATCTGGATTTGGACATGGTACCCATAGGTCAAACTAGTTAAGCAATGATGGCAGTCGTTCTCAACCTTTTTTAACATGAAGTATAGGCTGACACTACAATGCAGAAGTTAATGACGTAGGGAGACTGGTAAACTACGTTTACACCGTGCATTTAGGCCGCGGCCTATACAATAGATATCCTTGTTTATCCTGTAGGTTAAACAAAGACACCTATCGTATAGGTCGCGGACTAAGCGCACGGTGTAAATGTAGCCAGTGACCATGTTACGATCGAACAGTAAACACAGCCACTCACAGCGTGCGGCGCCACCACACTGATCTGCTAGAACGGAATATTCCGTGGCTATAACTATTAATGCTAACCTTAATATATTTTAAATAAAAAATGGGTAGTAGATACCATTTAAGTGGAAATGTAAAATAGTTTTTGAAAAAATATGTTTTAAATACAAAATACAAAATAGGCATTTTGTATTTCCATTTTAAATGCATCTATTTTCAAATAATGTTCATCTCTGTCTGTGACGTGTGTGAAGTTAGCCACACACTTTTCGAATTTTGTAATTTTCTTAATTATGCTGTATTGTGCTGCATTTGTGCCGATTTGTGCCGCAAACTGCAGCTTAATAACATGAAGAGTTTTCAAAAAAAAAAAGCATTCTTTGTGCTAGCCTCGCACTTTTCGAATTTTGTAATTTTCATAATTGTGCTGTGTTGTGCTATGTTTATGCCGCAAACCGCAGTTTAATAACATAAAGAGTTTTCCAGAAACAAAAAATTTTGCTGGCCTTAGTAATATTTAGGAATGAAATATAATACTTTAAACCCGTGTAACTAATCGAATTCTGTGAGTTGTGCTGAATTGTGCTATTCAAAACCTACGAAGCACGTGCATAAAAAGTAGAGATTAGCTTAAGAGTCGATAGAAGATTTTGAAAAAAGGATGGGGGTAAATAATAAATTTGACATTTCTGGATTTTTTTAGTTGTATCAGATTGTGCTATAACAGTACAACAACTTTTGCTAATGGCAAAGTTTCCTCAGATCACCAGATTTCGCGGTATTGACGAAGTTATAAATCAAACTATCATCAGCTATTTATCGTTTTCTTAATTACTGTGTCCAAGGAGGGTGTCATCGTTTCTTTAATGTTGTGGTTCCCGCATGTGCACCGATTTTTAATTTATCTGAGTTGACATTTATGAGGCGATATGGAGTCTTCGCTTTAGTTTTCCGTGAAAAAAGATTTTTATTACTTTTTAAGCTTTTAACAGAAAAGTCAGTTACATGCAACTGTCCATATGTATTGACAAACTCCAGATTTCCACGAAAGAAAGAGTCGTGGGAGTCCGCTGGACGTAACAGTACATAATTAAAAGATCTAATATAAATATCATTGACCATCGCAATTAGCATACAGAGTAATTAATATATCATTTCAGGTAGAAATGTAGATCAGGGGAGCCCTCCCCAATAATCTTGACCTTGACATATGTTATCAAAGTCATGATCCCGAGTGACCTGGAGGAAGTTATATAATGCAAATTTAACTGCAGTCATATAATTTTTGTATAACAAATACTTTTTTAAGATTCTTATTGTTAAATACTTTTTTTCCTTTTTCACAGATTCTCTCGAAAATCCTTTTCCAGGATTAAAGTATACGCATTAATACGTGTTTGTGAGGTGGAGTTTATACCGAGAATGACCAAAAATTTCGAAATTGATATATACCATTTCTTAGTGTAACATGGCGTCTCAAGCTATCAAGTCGTGACATTTGCTTGATATGAAAGTTTTACAACCTGTACTTACGAAATAGTACCTAATCCACAAACACATAGTTTGCATGAACAATTTGCTTGATATGAAAGTTTTACAACCTGTACTTACGAAATAGTACCTAATCCACAAACACATAGTTTGCATGAACAAATAATATCGAGTTCTTAAAATTAGACTTAGACGCTTTATCGCGACGAATTTGTTATACGAAAATTGACACGAACGTGCGACTGCGTGTATCATAGGCACGGTGTTAGAAGTATAGGTGATCCGTCTCACCTTTTCAAGCTGATTATTTTAAGGTAATTTGAAAGACTGCCACCACAGGGTGTGAGAGAGTCAAGTAATTCATCGTCTCACTCGCACTCGTGAAGTTATGGCTCCGTTTCACTTAACGCTCGCATGAGCATCGTTTATCCTTATTTAACATTTGATGAATAACAAGGATGAAATGATTCCTGAAGCATTTTGATGAGCGTTAAATGGAATGCAGCCTATGTCTGTATGATTTATGTTTTCAACATCACAATAATATTTATTTATTAGTATTTTTCCATTCTTGTCCTTTATTATTGTTGTATCTTTAATGTCACTCTTCTCGAAATGCTGTTCGCATATAAAATGCTTTTTCTGTAAATGGATCCCAGTAACTGCTAACACTTTACACTACATGTTGAATAATACAGTATCCTTCGGCATTGCGAATAAAGCTGATCCTGCATTATTATTGCAAATCGCAACACATCTTTTTCCTATTGGATTGAATTGATAATTGGCTCACATTTGACAACCATCACATTCGTGCATCCCATTGATCACGGTGTTAGAATACCGTGCCTCTGACTTATGAAGCTATTTTATGAAGCCATATTTGTTTTTATTTGGTATTTGAAACTACGACGCCACTTAGTAACGAAAGCGCTAACTAACCCAAAATAATCACAGGGCTGCAGTATGAGAAAAATATTCAGTCGGATCACCTATACTTCTAACACCGTAATCATAGTTTGCGTGAGATATTGATACGAGGGTGGTACGAGGGCAAGTCAATAAGTTCTTAGAAAATCTGTCTAAGGACACTTGCAGTGTCATGTCACATTACTTTTTGACTAATAGCATCTTTCAGCTGATTACTGTCAAATTTTGAGCGGAATTCATCGCGTGGTTTCATTTCTGTAAACGATTAAAGCTAACAACCTTTGTATTTTTTGCAAAATGGAAAAAAACAAGTTTCGTGCAGTGATCAAACATCTACATATGAAAGGTTTAACACCGAAAGAAATCAAAACCGAGTTGGATAATGTTCATAGCATATCTGCACCAGCATTTGCGACTGTATACAATTGGGTGAATGAATTTAAACGTGGTCGTACATCCACCTCGTTCGGGACGTCCGATTGAGGCTGCTACGCCAGAAATCATCGATAAAGTCCACGGTATTGTTTTGACTGATCGACGAATGAAAGTGCAAGCTTGTTGAATCCACAGGCATATCATATGGCACAGTGATTTCAATTTTGCACGAACAATTGGGTATAAAAAAGCTATCGGCAAGATGGGTGCCGCGTTTGCTCACTGTGGACCATAAGTGCGACCGTGTGACGATTTCAAAACAATGTTTAGAGATGTTTCAACGTAATTCAGATGAATTTCTGCGTCGATTCATTACTGTGAACGAAACATGAATCCATTACTTCACACCCGAGACGAAGGAACAGTTAAAACAATGGACTTCACCGGATGAACCAGCTCCGAAGAAGGCGAAGACCGTGAAGTCGGCCGGAAAGGTGATGGCCAGTTTTTTTGGGATGCACGTGGTATAATTCATATCGATTACCTTCTGTCGAAGCAAACGATCAATGGTGATTACTACGCAGCCTTATTGGACCGTTTCAACAACATTTTAAAGAAAAAACGTTCCCATTTGGCGAAGAAGAAAGTGCTCTTCCATCAAGACAATGCACGGGTTCACACGTGCCCGGCACCGATGGCCAAATTCAACGAATTCCGTTACGAATTGCTTCCCCATCCAGCATATTCGCCAGATTTAGCCCCCTGCGACTATTTCCTGTTTCCAAACCTGAAGAAATGGTTCGAAGGAAAGAGATTCATCGCCAGAGAGCAGCTCATCGCCGAAACAGAGGCTTATTTTGAAGAGTTGGACAAATCATATTATTCGAACGGCTTGAAAAAGTTGGAGAATCGTTGGATCAAGTGTATCGAGCTGAAAGGAGACTATGTTGAGAAATAAAAATGAACCGATCAAAAAAAATGTGATTTACTTTGTTTTTCTAAGAACTTATTGACTTGCCCTCGTAGTATATAAAGACATATCGATGCGCTAGAAAAACAGCGACCTCTGGTGACTTCGTCGGAGTTCGAACTTCGCGCACGCGCTTTAGGATCCCTTTAATTATTATAGAAAATTGGATCCCAGTAAAATGAGTTACATATAATGTATATGATAATGTCATAGATGTAAACTATGTAAAACTCAATAATGGATAGTTTTTGAGCTATGGTCTATCAAACATGCTTTATGAACACAAGTTTTACAGCTTTGATAAACCACAGTGTTCTGGGTCAGCAGAACAACTCGTTAATATCCGCACTGTCTTTTCACGTATGTAGTTTATCCACAGTTATTTACAGTTATTTACATTGGAATCATTTTCAGTTTATACAAAGCAATAAGTTAACTTTGCTATTTTGAGTCCCGTTTAATTTATTATGTTGCGACAACGCATAGGGGTGGTTAAATGTTCTGAATTGTTTTTTCGACAACGTCTGGGAGTATCCGCGTATATACCCTTAGTTGTTTGACACCGCCTAGGGACGGTCACGCACTCGTCCTGAGTTGATAGTCGAAACAGACCGCGACAACGCTTGGGGGCTGGAGTGCCCTGAGTCGCGGATAAACGCACGCTCAGAGATCTGCTCGATCAAATTTGAAATCACAGACTTACAATACAGTTTAGAAACGATGTGAACGCTAGCTTGCTCACCGATCAAATGTACATTTCTCGGTGGCTGTGATTCCCTCCTGAGCCTTTTAATCTAAATCCTTATTCGTACGGTTTCTAAGACGTGATCGTCACGGAGCGGCGACGACGCGCACCAAAAAAAAAACGTGTGTCCAGAATTATAGACATCAAATACATTTTTGGTTGATGCAGCCAACGATTGCTTGTCTCTTATGTATGTGAAGTTAACACGGCTTTTATTAATTTTCAAGAAACAATGGTTGTTCCAGTAGCACTTTTCATTGTTCTACTGTTCTTGTAAATACCAATAAATGTTCCGCATTTTTAATAACAAAAAATCGAAAATAAA
>NW_017255943.1:95686-104803 GCF_001594055.1 Mycetomoellerius zeteki
ATTATGATTGTTCCACATAGATCTTGAGCAGAACAAGTTAGAACTGTCGTCAAAAATGCTGAAAATTGTCATGACACTTTTTCGTGGATTAAGATTAAATCAAAGCTGTTTAAAAGTTATTAATTGTTGGAATTTTGACCTGAAACTTTATATAATAACGTATTTTGTTTAAAATTAACCGGAACACTTAACAAATGTCGCAATATTCAATGGCTTCTGGTACTTTAGAGGAAGATGTGCCGGGCTGGAACGTGAAGTTAGCACGGTATTTCTTTATTTTCGATTTTTTGTTATTAAAAATGCGGAACATTATTGGTATTTACGAGAACAAGTAGAACAATGAAGAGTGCTACTGGAACAACCTTGTTTTTTGAAATTTAATAAAACGCCGTGCTAACTTCACAGACACTTGTCTCTCTTCATGAGCCGAAGATAGATTTCCGATGTGGTGCACGTATGCATGTATATGCGCGTGTACGTATTGATTCGTCTGACCATCTATATCGTGCATGATATTTTATATAGAGAGCTGTATACTACACATAGCTTAAAAATTATCCGTTATTGAATCTTATCTATAAAATCTTTTGTTCATCATATTATAAACGACATTATATGTGAAAACTAATAACGTGCTAATGCATATAACGTTAACAATAACAATATGTTGAAGAAGTTAGCATTAAATGAGTAAACAGGCCGAAATAAATGCACTTCGAGTTTGCTGGGATATAAGGGATTTTCTCTTGTGAAGGGCACAGCTTGTCGCGATAGGCCAACTTTAACTTGCGCCATTGAAACTTTCATCGCGTTTCGCAAGATAGATAGATAACTTGGAGCGGTGCTTTACCAAGAGAGAGAGAGCTCGTGCACGCGTGCTCCGCGAAAATTGCCATGTAAAATGGTGCGTGCCTGTATTCTCCTCACCTTATCCAAAGAAGTTTCGACAAAATTATAAACTGCACTTGAATTGTTATATTATGGAACGTGCATATAGGCATTGTTATAATGTATAACGTTGTGCTTAGAGAATTGTCTGCTGATAAAATAACGAAGCAATTATCAATAAAGCGGATTCGACATTTATTGCACCTCTGATATATACGAACAGCTCGTTGGAAAATTATTTGTAATACAAAATTCGGTAAAGGATAAAATGAATAGCGAGGTTTAATATAAAACAGATTTAATTTACAGAGCACTAAAATGTTCATAACAAGGTTAAAATTGTAACAACAATTGAAGAAAAATCAAATTATGATAAAAGGGAAGCGATACCGAGAGAAAAGTTTTTGGTGATTTGTAACCATATAATTACATATCATAGTTATTACCAAGGTTGGGAAGTAACGCGTTACTTGTAACGACGTTATATTTTCGTTACTTTTTTTGGATAACGATTTGGTAACGCCGTTACTTTTTTTTATTAGTAACGAAAAAGTAACGACGTTACATTTTCTTCGGTAACGAGTAACCAAATTGACCCCGTTACTCTTGTATCGTTACTTTTTTATAGATCACGGACAATAAAGATTGTAGGTACTAAATAAACAAAAACCTTTTTGCCTATTTTTGTTTCATTTACTATCCTCGCTTTAACATAAGAACACTAAAAACTAAAATATCTATTATATAATAAAACACCATAGAATTAAACATAAGTATGTAAAATATTAATAAAAGATAAAATGTTCAAAGATAAATATCTTATATATAGTTTATTTTCTGTGTCTTAGTATTCTGTCTTAGAAACCTGTTTTAACATTTAAAAAAGTATAATTATACAGAAGACAGGTTTATTCATCGATTTTGACGAATGGGTCATTCGACGCGTTTTTGCACGAAATGAAAGAATCTATAATAACAGACTTCCTTACCTCAATAATCATTAACTTTAACCATTAATATCTCGGTTCGCCGGGCAGAGAGACACTTATTTTTTTGCCAGATTTGTTTGTTTATTTCATGCAAAAACGCATCGAATAATCCTAATTTCAAAATCGGTGAGTAGGCTCGTTTCCTGCATAATTACAAAAAGGTAATGAAAAGTAACGATTTTTTGGTAACGCGTTACTTTTAAAAAGTAACTTTCCCAACCTTAGTTATTACTATTATAATGTTTATTAATAATAGGCTATAGAGTAATGGCCATAATTATGATAACATGTTATTATATTCACAAATACTAGAAACTTTTCCCTCAGTGACGATCGATTTGCAATATTACAAATTCATTTAATCGTGAGAAATGAGAAAATAGTTTGCGCGTTTGATTAAGATTTCTGAAAAAGCCGATTTATTTATACGTCTTTGATGCTTTTAGATTGAAACAGAAAACCAATAATCGCCATTTTGGTATTCGATTCCACTCTTCATACCTGACCGAATCGAGGAAGCTTATCGGCAAGTCACTACAAACTGCAATGCATTACGCAGATATCATAAAAGTTATGTAACAAATCTATTTAGTCTGCCGATATTGCGATATTGCTTCAGGGAAGCTTTGGTACATACGCATAATCCCGGTTTAGTCTCGGATTTTCGAAGCTTTTCAAGCTTTTGGGTATATGTGCAGTATTATATACATATTTTTAATAACGCAGCAACTGTGCAAGGTTACTTAGTGAATTTCAGAACTTCGCGAATTGGCAGCTATATGAAGTCGCACGCAAGTAGGAGCTGATACCTCGCGAGCCTCGCAAAACTGGCACGCATTCGAGTTTATATTTATCAGCCCCCCCCCCCCGGGCACGATAGATTCGCTGATTAATTTCCTTACGATACACTTACTGCGCTCAAAAGGCCGAGTGCTATCCCGGCACTCCGAGCTGCAAGACTGTAATTAAATGGCACAGCAGCAGATATATATCACTCCCAATAACTAATGTACTGGGATCAATTCTAGTAATGCACCAGGGACGAGGGGGCTCTACCATGAAGAACAGAGAGAGAGAGGGGAAGAGGGGAGGGAGAGAGGGTTGGAATATTACTCTACAGTTATCCGATTCGACCAGGCGGGACGAGCCAATTTTGTTCAATTAAATCATCAGAGAAAGAATTCTCTCTTTTATTTCATATAGTCCTTTCTAAAAAAAGGTCTTCTGACGTATTACGCAATTGCTTAATTATAAGCATAAGAAATATTGCTTCGTAATTTATTTCGGTTTAACTCGCAATATAATTATAGCACTTACTTACTATGCCGAAAAGAATTTTTTTAAATATCAAAATCATGAGTTTGTTGAAGCAAGTTCTACATTGAAGATGTCGAGTTCTCAAAGATTATTCGAGGACCCTGCTTTCACATCTAAAATTCATGTGAAATCGATCCTTGCTCTTAGCAAATTGTTTCCTGAATTTCTTCCATTACGAATAATCTCTAATTCATCATCAAATAGGCAACATATCTCTGAATATCTTATCGGCATCCTAATCAGAATTTAATCTGACGCATAACACGTTATCATCCTCGATTATGACAATAAGGTATCAGTTACTAAGCTGAATCTCAAGGGTCCCGGACCTCTCAGAACCGTTGCTTGAAGCAGAACTTGCTTGAAATCGATCGATCTTCATTTTCGAAGAAAGGCGTGTGATGTTAGAGCCAGCAAAAGTTGCAATTCTCGAATACGCGAGAGAATGACGGTGAGGCCCCGAGGTCGTTTAAGATTGATGGGATAGGTTAAATTAACAGGATGATCGAATTAATCCATTCTAAATAACCTCGAGTCATTTATCTTACCACCGATGGAACTGCCGGCGACGCACCGTATTCGCTAAGTTCCTCTTGACGAGTAATAGAGAATTCACGAACACACCCTTAGTCCATCAGCTTTGAACCTTCGAAGATATTATCTCGTGAAATAATCTCATGTATAAAATACTCTCATTGTCTCACGCGCACTGATAAAAGGATCCCTGGAATATAGCGCAGATGTGAAAGACTTTTTCCAAGTTATTTCTTTTACTTTAAAACGCTCGTTATAATTGCAGAGATATTTAAGAATAGAATGAAGATTTACGTCTCACGTAAAAATTCCATGAAGTTTCTGGAAACAAATTTAAAAAAATATATCAATTTCAAATTTATCTCAAAAATTTCTTATTTAAGTACGAGTAATTTAGAAATCACAGTGCTATCGATGTGGTGATTGTTAGAATGCGCATCACTGGTTTTGTAAGTTTTCAGAACATTGGTAATTCCACTGGTCTGGCAATTTCACTCGCAATGTTGCATCACTGAGTATTGTAATTTATATACGCATAGATAAGATGCAGGGAATCTGTAAACAAACAGCATAAGTTTTGTCGCATTAAATCATCAGTTTATGCTAATATTAAGCTAATGTCCGAATATAAATGAAAATTAATTTAGAACTAATATCAATAATAATTACAATATTGAAATATACAGGGTGGCCCAACGAAAACGAAACAGACTGTATAACTCTTACAAGAATGATTTTTCGAAAAAACGCAGAAACATGTCGATTTCTATTGAGAGGGGGACATCTTTTGACGTATAATTCTTACCCTCAACTTCAACCTCATAAGCGGGGGTGCCAATTATTAAAAAAATTCAAATGGGAAAGGGGGTCAAATGATACATCATTAGAAAGGTCTTTTAATTCCCTACATTCTTACATTTGACTTTTTAAATTCGATCAATTCGTTCAGAAGATACAGAGGATTCAATATAAAACAAACAAATCTTCATATGTTCGAACTTTTTCTTTATTATCTATCGAATCAGTTCATTAATAAGTTGCAAACGATGTCTAAATATGTACCATCGTGTAATTTAGCGTAGTAATTGCTCGAAATATTGACTACCGACTGTGATGTTATTTCTACTGTGCTCTAATGTTTTGATTTTTTTTTGTATTCTTAATGCTTATTAGCAACCTATGAGGCATATCTTTTCCTCAGTGTAATCTTAAAGCAAGGCCGTGCAGTATCTTCCTAGTGTGAGCGACAAGTGAATTTCATTATGGGTTACTCGATTGCAGAAAGAGTTGAATTAATTGCACTTTTCTTTGGAAATAATGAATGTGCTAACAGAACGATTGAGCTCTGTTTAATCAACGACATGCAAATAACATATCAATCGCAAGTATGTCTTAGAATTAGTAACAAAATTTAAAGAGAGGATTCGAGCTAATAAAAAACGAAATGCTGAAAAACCTGTAAGAAATAAAATGATGGAAGTGACGGTTTTGGGCCATATCGCTGTCGATCCTTCGTTGAATACGAGGCAATTTGCTGTTGTATCTGGTGTTCATCGAACTAGTATTCAACGAATTTTGAAACATCACAAGTTCCATCCATGTAAAATTAAGTTGCTACAGGAACTGAATGACGATTTTGACCGTTTGCAATTTTATGAGGTCATAAGTGAACGAGTGACAAATAATCCAAATTTTGTTTTTAATATCTGTTTTTTTCGATGAATGTTCTTTTTTTCTAAATGGTATGGTGAATCGCCATAATTGTTGATATCAAATCTTTTATACAGATGATACATATATCACTAGATTTAGTAAATTTTGTGATATAATGATTTTTATATAATAATTTTTGAAGGGGAATAAAGCCATTATAACTTGGGTTGGAATGTATCATATACAAAGAATTTCATCAACTCGATTAATTCTAATCGATGATTAACTGTCAACCGTAAATGGTCAATTCTACTAAATAACAAACGCAATCAGTCATCAGTTCCACGGCCGATTAAGTAATTGACGTTGGTGAAACCGGCCCAAATGGTTCTACACGAGAAGCACGCACGCTTAGCGCTTTTTTTACCTTTTTTTTTTAAAAAGGTAAGTTTGTATACGATTAAAGTTACTATTACTTTCTTTTTGGAAAATAAGAGTATAGTAAAATTTAACTTGGTAGAATAACAGTTTTTTTTCAATACTTATCATTTAGGTTTTATCATATAAATAGCTTTTTTCGATGATTAGTAAATAATTAACGTAACAGAATTTAACTTGGCGCCTGTTGTTGATATCAAATCTTTTATATACATGATACATATCATTAGAGTTAAGTAAAAATAACAAAGATAGTACCACTTAGGTTTTATTTTTTAATTTGGTAGAATTTAACTTGATAAAGATAGTTCCACTTGGATTTTACTTTTTAATTTGATAAAATTTATTTTGGCGCCTGTTGTTAATATCAAATCTTTTACACAAATGATATATTTGAAATAAATAATAAATAAATAATATGGATAGTACCACTTGAGTTTTACTTTGTAATTTGATAGTCTTTCTTTTACACACATGATACATATCATTAGAGTTAAATAAATATGTGTCATTTAAAAAGATAGTTGCACTTAGATTGTACTTTTTAATAATTTGGGGTATAGCAGTTTTTTTTAATACTGTTTGCTTTCCATTTGATGACAAAAAAAAAGTCGACACAAATCGACACAAACGTTGTTCTATATCCTTCTTGACATTCAGAGAGTGACAAAGATAGAACAACACTTGTATCAACTCGTGTCGACTTGTGTCATCAAATGGAAACCGCCCACTTATCATTTAGATCTAATTGTACAATAAGTTCGTGTCGCATGACACGTGCTCCATGTTCCAACTAGAATCCTAGGATTCATTCCGTTTTACGCATGATGTGCATATAATGCATCTATATCCTTGTTTAACATTTCGATTTCAAGCCAAAAAAAACACTGACCTTGGACGGCTCTGGGTTAATCGCAACGATTATGACATGCTTGCGACCATGTAACTAATATAGAGGAAAAAAACTGTATAGAATTTTTATGTGATTCTTTTTATTGTAATTCTTCATTATTTTTTTGAAAATTGTAAGATACATTGTAAGAGACAAAATTGTAAGAGAAATAAATAACGAGTTATTAAATAAAAAATATCAAAATTGTTAAATTTAATATTTTTTATTATTTAAAAAAAAAACTGATTCTTAATTTATAAACGAATAATTGTAAAACTCATCTGATACGATATTGAAGAGAAATAAAGGATAAAAATAAAGAGATACCAGGTCATTAATCACATCAGATAGTTGCGTTAAATTGTTGGATATTACAAAATTATAATTATAAAAGAATTAATTTTTTGTGCTGTATTTTATTTTCAGATTTATTGAAAGGAAAGTCCTGAAAAAAGGCAAGAATTTAAAAGATAATATAATCTTCTTTCTACAAAGTATGTTTCTAACAATGATGTTTTAGATTCTTAATTGTTCCTTACTTATTGTTTTATTTAACTTTTTGAATTATTATAAGAGTCCTTTATTCATTTTTATATTGTATGCTTCTAATAACAAATTATTTCATAAGATATTGAGATATAACTACCACATAAATAAATTATTATCTTTTAAATTCAGGCCTTTCCTTTCAGAATCTGAAAATAAATTACAGCACAAAGAATCAATTCTGTCATAATTATAAAGAATAGAGAGAACAAATTATTAATATGTAAAACTTATCTGATACGATATATATATATTGAAGAGAAATATGTTTAACAATTCCACGAGCCAGAAGCGTGCTTGGTAATTTCATCATTAACTGTAACAAAGAGATACCAGGCCACCAATCACGTCAGATAGTTGCGTTAAATCGAGAAGATTCAAAATATGAGACTCTACTTCCTACCGCATTGTATACACTTTCGTAAATTTCCTTTCTATAAATCTGAAATAAAACACAAAGAATCAATTCTTTTATAATAATAAAGAATAGAGAGAACAAATTAATAGAGAATATAAAACTTATCTGATACGATGTAACAAAGAGATACCAGGCTACTAATCACGTCAGATATTGCGTTAAATCGGGAAGATTCAAAATGTGAAACTTCACTTCCTACGCTTCCTACTGCATTGCAGACACTTTCTTAAATTTTATAATCGTACGAAAGGATGTTGCAATAAAAGTTGTTATTACAAAAGAAACAAAAAGTAAATAATAAATTATTTCATAAGATAATATTGAAATAAACTACCAGATAACCTAACCAAAACAAATTCTATGTAAAAACAAAAAAATAATTATATAGAAAACTTACAGCGGAAAATGTGTTTTACAGCAAAGAATTTGTGTAATAAAGCAGAAAATATTTATTTTTTATTTCAACCTCACTTACGTGTTCCTCTGTGCCATCAATGTGACAGATTTCCTAACCTGAATTCCAAACCTGAATAGTCATTCTTTATTATTACCGAGATTATAGATATAGAAATTAATTTATATATCCTTACAGCAGAAAATGTCTTTTACAGCAGAGAATTTGTGTAATGCAGCAGAAAATATTTATTTATTCTAGCCTCACTTACATATTCATACGTTCTTCTGTTCCATCGATGTGACAGATTTTCTAACCTAAATAGTTTAACGGTTAATAGTAAATGCCACATTTGCCTCTTGCTATCTGGAGTCAAATATAACTTCATCGTATCGCTTGTCAGAGACGGTGAACACCTAGACACCTACTTCCTCGAAAACAAACACCTAGACACCCACTTCCTTGAAGGAAAACACCTTGACACTCACTTCCTCGAAGGCGAATATCTAGACATCCATTTCCTCGACAGCGAACACCTAGACACTCACTTCCTTGACAGCGAACATGTAGACAACACCTAGACACCCATTTCCTCGACGACGAACACCTAGACACTTAATTCCTCGGCGGCGAACACCTAGACACCCACTTCCTCAACGGCGAACACCTAGAAACCCATTTCCTCGACGGCGAACATCTAGACACCAACTTCCTCGACAGCGAACACCTAGACGCTAACTTCCTCGACGACGAACACCTAGACACTCATTTCCTCGACGATGAACATCTAGACACCAACTTCCTCGACGACGAGCATCTAGACACTTAATTCCTCGACGGCGAACACCTAGAAACCCACTTCCTCGATGGCGAACACCTGGAAACTCATTTCCTCAATAGCGAACATTTAGACACCCGTTTCCTCAATAGCGAACACCTAGACACCCACTTCCTCAACGGCGATCACCTAGAAACCCACTTCCTCGACGGCGAACACCTAGACACTCATTTCCTCGACGGCGAACATCTAGACACCAACTTCCTCGAC
>NW_017255943.1:104876-121756 GCF_001594055.1 Mycetomoellerius zeteki
CCTAGACACCCATTTCCTCAACGGCGATCACCTAGAAACTCATTTCCTCGACGGCGAACATCTAGACACCCACTTCCTCGGCGACAAACATCTAGACGCTTAATTCCTCGACGACGAACACCTAGACGCTTAATTCCTCGACGGTGAACATCTAGACACCCTCTTCCTCGACGCGGTAAATACCTAGATCTTCAACGACAATCTCGATATTTTATTTCAATTTTAATTAATATTTCATTTTAATTTTAATTAATAATTTGCGCCGTGTGTGCATCACATCGTATTTTTGCACCACGCGCGCGTCACATTGTACATATGTGATGACAATATTGCCATCGCTGATTATCACAGCCGTCATGTGTGGTTGATCACGTTCGAATGTGCAATGCTGCCATCGCTAGGTTAAGTTAAAAGCCATCTATTATTGAAAAAACGAGATGGACATTTCTCTCGGTCGACGATGACAATAATAATGATGACAACGACGTTTCTTAAAAATGAGGTGAAAATTCACAGATCCGGACTTTGTGTCGCGATATCTCCGTTCGTAGGGCACGTAGAAAAAAAATAAGCACTTTTATCACACAATCCATGTGCCTATCGATTGAGTATATATAGAACCTGATCAGTTCAGCTGTTACCGAGATCCAATTGTCTCAGTCTGCCGCAACTCGTCGGTTCGCGTAAAGGAGGCACGGCAGTGTCGCTGCGCTTGGCTTAGCGCCGAGACACTACTGTGTCTTCAGATACGTCAAAAGATGTCCCCCTCTCAATAGAAATCGGCATGTTTTTGCGTTTTTTCGAAAAATCATTTTTTGTAGGAGTTATACAGTCTGTTTCGTTTTCGTTGGGCCACACTGTATACATAATTTTTTGAGATCGTAATCATCTATATTTTGTTAATCTTGAGAGAGGGGGAGAGGGGTAGAAGGGAGAGGGGAAGAGGGATAGAGGGGGGATGCAGGGGGGCAGAAAGGGAGTGAGGGGTTAGAGAGGGAGAAGGGGAGAGAGGATTATTTTTTAAATCATACAGTTTCTTTTTGAGGATTACTTTTTAAATCATACAGTTTCTTCTTGAGTGAGATTTGCTAATTCATTATTTCATTGTATTCTTTGTCTCAAAATATGACACGTTTCAAAGTCACTATGGCTTTTCCGTTGTATAAAGATTAAACACATTTTTTCTATTCACTTAATTAAAAATTAATACTATATTATATATAAACATGGAATTTTCGAAATATGTATTTTATTTTAAAATATTTTTACTTTATCTTATTTTATGGTATCAGAATGATATTAATGGCCTTGGAAAATAAAAAGTAGATAATTTTTTCACATATGGTTTATTATAACTTATTCATCAGAAATAAAATAGGAACTAAAACTTGATATATTTTATATAAATTTTCTTAGATAGATATACGAAAAATACCTAAAAAATATTTATTACTCTAACATTTTTCGCGAAAAGCGCTAATTAATTTTATTAATTATAGTTAACACTAGAACCGCCAACGACGCCAATTTGGCTCCGCTGATATAAAAAATTACTATAATACCTTTAAATTTCCGTATTGGTTAACAGTTTTCTCTGACTTTTCATCATTTTTGAAGTTCGATTTACAAAAAAAAATTAATTAATTCCATTCATGTTTACACAGTTTATTTTTATTTTTACTGTAAACCGCCAAAAGTTGCCAAAATGGCACTTCATTTATATTCTAAAATAATTGTATGCTAATATTGTATTTTAAGTGTGAGTTAATCATTTGTATTGTATATGTCTGATTCCGACATATTTTCTGTCTTGTTTTTTTCTTCGTAGTATTGTTCATGGTGGAATCACAAAGATTAAGCATTCCGAAGGATGCGCAGTAGACACTAAAATAGTGGAGGCTTGACCAATCAGAAGCGATCGGCGATGAGGGAAATAATCATATAGCGAAATGTCATTTTCAAACGTATAACTTATTAAATTATTTATTTAACAATTTATATAATTGAAACATGATCTTTTCATTTCATATTGCATAAATCTGATTTAAAATTAGCGGCATGCCTGTCAGCGACACGTGCCCATTTTCGATTTCTGTCACATACATTTCTGTCATGGCCAACATGATCTTGAAAAACCACGCAATGCCAATAGCGTTTGATTGGTCGAAATTCGCCCCATCGTTACCCCATGTGCAATGCTTCATCTTTCTGATTTCACCATGATATTATTTACCATAACAAGAAGAATCAACACAGCAAGGGTGAAACAGCGATTATCATATTCAATTATTTGCTTTTTTTCGTACTGTGCAATACAGAGTATCGAATATATATATATATATATATATATACATTGTCTGAAAAGTTTTGAGCCTCAACATGAAGATGGCATTACTCGTCAAAACAATTTTGGTACTATAATCGTACATACTTTGAAAGATACCTGCGAAAATTGTAGCTACTTCCGGCACTTAGTTGTTGTTTGACAGTCATTTGTGCCAGTCAATGTCAATGTTTTTGTAAAAATGGAAAAAATCGAATATCAGCAGTCGCTATGATAAAAATTCACGAATTGCGGTTCGCGAATTAATTGACCATCCACCGTATTCACCAGATCTGACCCCCAGCGACTTTTTTCTGTTTCCTAGGCTCAAAGTTTGGCTCGGAGGACAGAAATTTTCATCGAACGAGGAGGTCATCGCATCTGTAGACGCTTATTTTGCAAAGCAAGACGCTCAGTATTATTTGAATGGATTAAAGGGGTGGGAGCATCGCTGGAAAAATGTATCGACTTAAAAGGAGACTATGTGGAAAAATAAAATTGAATTTGACCGAAAAATTACTTGTTTCTATGTTAGTTCTCAACACTTTTCAGACGACCCTGTATATAGGGTTGTTACGTGATGCGTTAGTAACCATTTAAATATTTTCGCATTTATGAATTATTGTGTTTTCTCGTATTTATCTTACGACCCGCGATTTGGCGTAGAATTCTTGCATCATATGGTACATTGTGTTGTTGCCGAGAGCGGAATTGGAAGAAAGAGAGACGGTTCGATGCGGTGCGCGGGCGGGATATATGGTAGGATTCGAAGAGTGGCAGGTTGTTTATTAGTGTAGGGGAGGTATGATCAGAGCAGGAGCGAGTCTCAGGTCGAGCGGCAAACCATGAGACTGCTATCGCTTGCGTATCGCATGCTACAGGAATCCTTTATATCATTTGATCAATTATAATTAGTTTGGAATTTTTAATTGATAGTTACTGTTCTTTCGAAATGGAATTCGGCATTGTTCTTTATCGATGTGAGACAAAGTAAATTATTTGATTGAAATATTTATTAAATTAAAATGATAAATTAGATGAAAGAATGTATCAAATTCGCCATTGGCGTTAATGCTTCCGCGAATAATTGTAATTGTAATAAGAATCAAAATTATTAGCGTTTATCTAGCAAAGAAATTAATGATGAATCCGAGCAATTGAAGCTCGTCGTTTCATCACTTCATACCCTTCGGGAGGTGATGGAGAAATGGATTGAATGAAAGTTGAATATAACGCGCGATATTAAAATTTGAATTTTTGTTTATTACTGAACTGGCTTACTGAACTGGAGGTTGACGCGGATCCCTTGGTTGGTCATTCTACAGAAAATGTTTTGTTTAAATTTCCGACGCGGTTGTTTGAATAATTGGATTAAAGAAGCAGAAGTAGAAATTAATTGTAGAAGAAGGAGATAATGATGAAAGGAAGAATTGAGCAGCTCCTACAAGCGCAGTCAATTCTGAGAAGGGATAGACTAAGCAGTTCCTACAAGCGCAGTTAGTCCGGAGGAGAGGAGGTGAGCTGAGCAGCTCTTACAAGCGCAGTCAGTTCAAGGGAGGAAGGTAGACTAAGCAGCTCCTACAAGTGCAGTTAGCCTAGGAGAAGGGGAAGAGCTGAGCAGCTCCTATAAGCGCAATCAGTCTGAGGGGTATAGGAAAAGGGGGAAGCTTGAAAGAAATCAATATATGCGTACTTTTTTCTTTTGTTTTCGATATTGCGATATTATTGCGATGTACTTACATTTTTGAGATATTCCTCCAGCGTTTCGGTCTGGTCTAACGATCGGAATGATCGACAAATGACTGCCTGCTCGATTTTCGCCCCGTTTACATAGACGCCAGTCGGTGGCGCTCGCGAGTCGGGAGGAAGGTTGAGCTCGAATTTCCCGGAATTGATAATACGTGAAAAATTTGGAAAATGATTTTTCATATTGAAATATTAGTCATACCGGACTGAAATTCGGCACAGTTGCCACGAATTCATTTTGGAACTGAGGAATCAAATCAATTTCGCGTTAATCAACGGAATTTTAAACTTATTAATTAGCAAATTAAATTTTGGGCCTCTCTCCGTGATCCGCGCTGCTCCTTCCCCGGCTCTCGATTGGTCGGCGCCTGCTAACGCGACAAATTCGCGTTTACTCATCTGTTTCAGGCTAATTAAAGTGGTCACGATGGCCAAAAGATAATAAATTAAACAAAAATGTATTAAGCATAACGTGAGATTTCGAAATTAACAGTATTCTCGGCCAGAGCGGCTGAAATCCCACTAAGGATTCGCAGCGACGAGCGACATGCGCATCGCGGGCCGTGATTGCTTATATTTATTCCGAGAGATTATAACGTTGAGATGTCTCGATCAGATTAATTTTTCCTAAATCTTGTGTAACATGGTAATGACATGACAGTCTCAACATATGGGAACGATTCCTTAATTCCGCGCGGAGTTATCCTTCTTGGAATTTCGTTGCAATACATCGGCACGCGGCACGCTCCTCGCGAGTGCTTTGACTGGCTTGCGCTACGCGACACATGGGTCACACGATGTCGGCATGATGGAATAATACTACGCCGAATAAGTTTTTCGCTAGAAATATCTTCAATTAATTAATAGAAATATGTTAGATAGATGATGTGAGATTAAATAAGGAAAAATAATTTAGCGCGGAACGAAAAGACAAAAAGGGAAGAAAATTTGTATTTCTACAGAGGGCAGGATGTTTCTTAAATACCGTCCACTAACCATATAGTGCTATTCCTGATAAAAGATTGAGTCGGTAAATATTAGGAAATTTTTTTTCTACAGTGCTTACTAAAGCAGTTATTATCGAGTAAAGATAATCCAATCGACGCCGTGCTTTAAACGGACCCACGTCCGTGAGCCGCGCGTCTAGTAATGTGCGTGAGCGCTCCGCCACGCCGCTACATTGCTGACTTCGCCGCTATCGCGCAATGTCCTCACATGTCGTAGTAAAGCGAAAAATTACGCACGATCTTTATCAATGAATAAATATTTATGTCGCGACAATTTAATTATACAAATTAAATATATAATAATAATTATACAAATTAAAATTACATCATAATACATTTGTAATTATTGTTATGTTGCGGAATAATTTTAATTCCGGATAAAGATATTTTAATTTCTCAAAGACCAGTAATAACGATGTGCATAAACCACTGTTTTGTAATAACATGAAACAATAGTCTAAGACTAATACTGAAGAGCTTAAAATTTCTAGCGCCAACTTATTATAAGTTTATTTTTACTGACATAAAAGATACTCTTTCTAACGTACAATTCTTAAAAAACAATTGTCTAAAAGTAATTACGATTCTTATTAATAAATTAAAGGTATGTCGGAACATAATTTTAATTCCGGATAAAGGAATTTGAATTTTATAGTATTGTTACAATCCCGAATAATAAAATGCAAGCTATTTTGGTTTTTAATAGGATAAAACAATATTCTTAAACTAATATTAACGAACTCAAATCCTTAACTGCCGCGTTAAAATTATGTTGTAACATAGTAATTGAATTAATTAAAAATTAAAATTATGTCAACACATAATAGAAATTATTTTTATGTCAGTTTAAACGCAATTAACGAAATTATTATTATGTACGAGACGTAATAAAAATTTAAAATTATCATATTATGTCATGACATAATTATAATTTATAGAATTTTTGCTATGTCTTGACATAATTAAAATTCGTTGAATTATTATTACGTAACAAGTCGGCAGCTAGAAATTTAAGTTCTTCAGTATTAGTTTTAGAATATCGTTTTATGTTGTTACAAAATAAAATGGCTTATGCACGTCGTTATTAGCGGTCTTTGAGAAATTAAAATATCTTTATTCGAAATTAAAATTATTCCGCAACATAAAAATAATTACAAATGTCTATTATGATATAATTTTAATTTGTATAATTATTATTATGTGTATTTAATTTGTATAATTATTATGTTATCGCGACATAATATTTATTCATTGACAAAGACCGTAATTTTTCGCTTTACTACGACATGCGAGGACATTGCGCGATAGCGGCGAAGTCAGCAGCGTAGCGACGCGGCGAAGCGCTCACGCATACTACTAGGCGCGCGGTTCACGGACGTGCGTCCGTTTAAAGCACGATGTCGATTGGATTATCTTTAATCGATAATAACTGCTTCAGTAAGCACTGTAGAAAAACATTTCCTAATACTTATCAATTTTTTATCAGGAATAGCGCTATATAGTTAGTGGGCGTTTAAGAAACACCCTGTATATATAATATATGCAAATAATGGAAATGATATCAAAATAACGTTTTATTAATCGGAGAAAAGCATAAAATCCAAATTGGCGCGTTTGGCGGTTCTAGGAGGGTCCAATTCCGGCGGTTCTGGTGTTGAATTATGAATCTCGCAATTAAAAATTATAATTATGAAGTAACTTACAGAAAGCTGTTTTCAAACATCAATTTGTGTGACCTCCTTTTATCAATCCTGGCTTATAGAAATCATTTCACTTTAGTTGCGCTCAAATTTTGAGAGAAAAAGATAGATTTTACTTTACGTAAAGCTCCCTTGAACCTTGAAAGCGTTGGGAACCGCCGCAGAACAATAGATCTGATTAATGCGTGATGGTATCAGCGACACACAGGTACAGGCAAGCAGTAGCCAGTCAATGGCCGCAATTTACACCATCAGCTTTCTGATTGTATCTAATGGACAGTATTCTGCTGACGTAGCTGCTCGATGGCCCAGAACTGGAGCGACTCTCAATAAATCGGCACCGAGGGTCTCTTCGATGACAGTGCGGTTCTTATGCAAATTGCGTACTCTTCTATTTAGCGGGCGTGTATCGTTTGTACCGTTAGAATCCCGTTGTCCGGAGAACATTTGTCGGAAAGGAGGAATTAGCAAGATACGAGATAATAATCAGCTAGATAAACGCTAGGGCATATATCGGCAAAATATCATCGAACTAATGGACAATTTGTCTTCACCAGTTCCTTATCGCGTATCTTAGTGTTGTAACAGGTATTCTCCATGTTCCATAATGCAGATACCGAAGAATTAATTTCTTAGCGGCAACGTGACGACGCGACGTTTTTACAACACAAGCGATAATTTCCTTGCCGCGCTCACGCATGGTTAACACAATGACTATATTGCCATTTTATAAAAGATAATACACACACATCCACATGCGCGCGCACGCGCGCGGAAAAATGGTTTTACTAAAGTACACAGCTGGAAAATTTGTGTTAAATTACATTTTACATATCCCAAATGGTTCATTCAAATTTTTGTGTTAATTTAACACAAGATGAATATGTTAGAAAGTAATACAAATATTGTGTAAAAAATTAACACAAAAACGTAACACTGGCACAATTTATAAGCAGTCATTTCCCTCAATAAAATTAATATTTATAATGTGTTAAATTAACATATTTTATTCACTTATCTTAGATTTTACGTTTTAAAAAACATTGTTTGTGCGTTATTTGCTTACTTACTCATAAATTGTGTTATTTTAGCACTAATTGTAAGAAATGTTGAATATCGGTTTAACAAGAAATATTCAAATAACACGATCACATCTTAAAGATGTATGGGTGATACAATATTTCATAATTATGAAAAAATTACTGATTGTTCTAAATCACATTTAAAAATAATATGACAAATTTGATGACGGTTTACTATCTGGATAGATCATAAGTTATTTTAATAAATAGTATCTTTTTTATATGTGCTCTAATAAAAATATATGGAAATGTATTATATTGATAAAATGAATGATAAAAATCTTAACTTTTTAATATAAGTACATTATATATTCAAGATTATTTATGTAAAGTTATATTGCGATGTTACTATATATGCATGAACTAGTTGTCCAGTAAATAAACAGAATATTTACTTGTCCTATATCTTTATAACTAATCAGTAAATCGCAATGAAACTCTGCAAAGTTATTTTGAACATTTAAAGTACTTATAAAAAGAATATTTACTTGTCCTATATCTTTATAACTAATCAGTAAATCGCAATGAAACTCTGCAAAGTTATTTTGAACATTTAAAGTACTTATAAAAAAAATTTAGATATTTATTATTTTTTAAATTTTAGTTTATAATAATAAAAATAATAAAACGCAAATTCTATGCTTTTAAAAATACAAATCCTCTGCTTTAAAAATACAAATTCTCTGTGCTCTAAAGACACAAATTATATAAGAAAATATTTTGTGCTGTTAAAGCAGGGAATTTGTCTCATCGGAGCGCAATCATGTCCAAAAGTTAGGTTTTATTGAAGAACTTCTTTTGTTAATAATCTTTTAACGAACAATGAGCGACGGCTAAAATTTGTTCAAGGTCACTCGGGGTCATGACCTTGACAACATATGTCAGAGATACAAACATTCGCGGGCACATACATGACTCATAAATCCAGTCGGGCAATCTCGGCGTAATACGTTAGATAATGCTAATGCTGACTATTCCGTAATTTTCAACTCTCATAACTTGAAAAGTACTGATTAAAAAGAGGCTTTATTATAGTGTTTTGGAAAGCTCCCGATCTCAGCTATTAGATTCTAAAATCAAAAATAGGATATTTCGTTTAAAAAAATCGATTTGACCTTGACTTGACCTTGGTGGCGCCATCCAAGGTCAAATTGATAAGGTCAGTCAATAGATTCAGTTTTAACCCTACAACTTTTGTATAAAATATTTTTCTCAAAAATGATTACTTTTCAAGATATTTAAGGGGTCTGAGACTTTTTCTATACCCTGTATATACAGAGTATCCCGTAAGTTTTTGCCAACCGTTTTTGTATAAATAGAGCGGACTAAACTGAGTCGAAAAGTCCTGTATCATTTTGCAATTTTTGCAATAGTTAACGAGATATTAATTACTAAAAATTGCCGAATATTTGTCTTCAATAATTTTTTACTCAAATACTATTAACTCTACAGAAAAACAGCAAGAAATAAAAATTGTTTATTTTCTTCGGATAAAGCTCTGAAAATTTTTTCAGAATTTTTCCAGAATTTTTTAATACCATATTTTCTCATGTTGGTAAAAACAAGAAAATGCAGTACTGAAAAGTTAATACAAAATTCTGAAAAAATTCTTAGGGTTCTATGAGAAGAAAATTAATGATTTTTGTTTCTTGTTTATCTGTAAAATTAATAGTATTTGAGTAAAAAATTATTGAAGACAAATATTCGGCAATTTTTAGTAATTAATATCTCGTTAACTATTGCAAAAATTGCAAAATGATACAGGACTTTTCGACTCAGTTTAGTCCGCTCTATCTGTATAAAAACGGCGCGGAAAACGGTGCGCAAATATCAACAAAATCAATTATAAAATAATTTAATAATATAATGTCATGAACGTTCGGTTCTAGATTTGAGCCATCCTCAGCAAGAATATAAAAATTATAAATTGAAATTGATCAAACAGAACCGTTTAATTTTGTCAGTCAAAGAATAGATTAAAATATAACAATTTAAGAAAGATTTGTTGATTTGCGCAATGTTATCCGCTCTGACTCCTATCGCCTTATTACTATATCCGTTACTCATTATTCCTCTTATTTTCATTTTTGAACTAAAAAATTCATTTTTACGTAAACTTGAAAATAAGAAGTACAACCTCCAATGGCCTTGATCTTGACAAATGTTATCTAGAATATGATCCTGAACAACATTCAAGAGGTTTTAGGCGTCGGTCATACAACTTGCGTAATGCTAATGCCGGCTGTACTGTAACTTTCGAGCCTTATAACTCGAAAAATACTTAATGAAAAAATATTTTATTATAGTGTTTTTAAAGCTCTTGAGGTAAGATACAAGAAAATGTAATGAAAAGTAGGGAATTCCATTAAAAAAATCAACCTGACCTTGACCTTTTTTTTTGGTGACGCAGTGGAAATGCCTTTACGCATACCCGGTCACAGTGTGGAAGTGACCGGGTTATGTGGGACTCAACCCATACTGGGGTACTACCCACTAAAACCACTGCGGGTGTCCTATCCTTGGCGCAAGTTGGGATGAGCAGGGATCTTCGCAACAGCAGTACTACCTGCCCGACCCAGCGCCGTATGCACACAGTTTGTGCAACCTTATCTTTGTTGCATCGGCAAGAGGAGGACACCACCTCCCCTCGCCGCCTAGTCTCCTGCGTCGTTTACGAGGAGAACGACGGATCCTCGTCCGAAGTTCCCCGACGCAAAGAGATGTGGCCGCCGATTACCGTCTGCGTATCGGCCGTCAGGCCCTCCACCGCGCATGTCGGAGACCATGCGAGGTCGTCCGCCCTTCGCTGTGCCCACGAGACCCGTTTATCCCGAGTCGATGAGCTCTTCATATTCGGAGCCCTACGGCTCCCTGGGCCCCCCGAGTCCTGTTTAACGGGCTCGAGGGGCAGAGCCATTAGCTCGCCATCCTGGCAGGCGGAATTTCCCGTCGCGCTCGCTCATGCCTCTCCTTCTCTTGTATCACCTCTTCGGCGAATGAGAGGAAGGCCTTGGCTCCTTTCTCCGTGAGCAGGGCACGAACGACGTTGTCCATGGACAGGTCCTGGCCTATCTCTGCCCTGAGCCGGGCCCGCTGCACTGCCCATGTCGGGCAGAGCTGGAGCGACGCTGTGTCTTGTGGGGCGGTGCAATGCCAGCAGCGCTCCGTTATCTCCTTTCCAATGCGGCGCAGATACTTCCCGAAACATCCGTGTCCGGTCAGAATCTGCGTCGCACGGTAGAATAGCCCCACCTTAGCCTCCGACCAATCTTTGAGTCGCGACTGGATCGCCCGGAGGGTCTCGTCTCCCTGTTGCGGGGTAGTCGAGATCCATCTCTCCCATTCCTTGAGCAATTTGTTGTGACACCTTCCTCTCACCTGGTGCAAGAAGGATGGCGTAACTGCGAGGTGTCCGTGCCTTTCTTTCAGCTCGGAGACCGCGCGGTAGACTTCCGCCTGCGCCGCTGCCATCAACTCGAGTGGCGGAGAGCCCGCGAGGGCGGTGTTCACGGCGTGTGACACCGTTTTATACGCCTTAACAGCCCTCCCTGCTATCCTTCGCTGCGCGCCTCTAAGCGCCCGTTGTATCGTGGGCCTTTTCCCTGCCTCCTCCGCCCAGACGGGAGACCCGTACAAAGCGATCGAGGCCACCACGTTGGCGAACAGTCTTCGGGGTTTGCCCCCGGGCCCACCCAAGTTGGGCAAAAGCCTGCTCAGCAAAAGTGCCGCCTGGTCGGTCCTCTTAGCCACACTAGCAAAGTGGTCCTCGAACCTCAACCGCCTGTCAAGGAGGAGCCCCAGGTACTTAATGTGCTGGGTGAGTCGAATATCTGTACCGGCCACCCTTACCGTCATGGACGCCTGCCTGCCTCCCCTGTGGAACCCAACGGCCTCTGTCTTGTCATGGGCCACCTGTAGCCCCAGGCCCTGGATTTCTTCCACAACGCAGTGGAGCGCCTCGTTTGCTACGAGGTTCCTCCTGGCTGCGAGAACGATGGTGTCGTCCGCATAGCAGACCACCGCGCAGCCGGGGGGAAGATCAGTCTCTGAGAGGACTACGTTATATCTCAAGTCCCATAGAAGTGGCCCCAGTATGGAGCCCTGTGGGACCCCCCGCTCGACAGCACGCTCCATGCGTGTCCCATCGGCGCGGAACTGTAGTCGGCGCTCCTGTAGATATGATCTCAGCACTCGAAGCAGATAGAGTGGGACCCTGTGTCGTGCCAAGGCGAGTCCAATCGCTTCCCAGGGGAGGGAATTGAAGGCGTTCCTAATGTCGAGACACACGCCAACGACCACCTCCCCCTCTTCCCATGCTCTCTCCACGAAGCCTCTCACGTAGAGGATGGCATCGATAGTGCTCCTGTCCCTGCGGAAGTCATATTGCCTCGCATGGAGGTTGGGTCCACGGCCGTCCAGGTGTGCCACCACCCGCTCGAGGATCACCCTCTCCAATAATTTCGCCTCCTCCACGATGAGGCAAATCGGGCGGTAACCGGCCGCTGTGTCCGCCGGCTTTCCGGGCTTGCGCAGCAGCACCAACTTAGCCCCTCGCCATGCCCGCGGGAAGTAGCCCCGTCTCAGGCACTCGGTAAACAGTGAGCGCAAGCGATTACCGAGCACGTGGGCAGCCGCCCCCCATGCCCTTGCAGGCACTCCACTCGGCCCAGGAGCTGCGCTCCGTTGTAGCATGCGCTTGCGAGCCTGTAACAGCTCGTCTTCGGATACCTCCATTTCCTGTTTCCAGGAGGCCTTGCCCGTTTTCGGGAGGGAGGGCTCCATCCAGGAGTCGGCCTCATCGGGCAGGGAATAATCCCCGTAGTACCTTTTCGAGCACTGGCGCCTCTAGAGATTCCGTGTACGGGGGAGCCCAGTGCCGGAGCTTATTCCGCACCACGAGGTACGGCTTCCCCCACGGGTTGTCATCGAGGGTCTCCACAAAGTCCACTCAGGCCTTCGACTTGGCCTTTGCGATGGCGGTACGTAGCGTCCGTCTGACCAATCGGAGCATCTCGACCCTGTGCTCCACCTCTTCCTCGTCGTGACGGTGTCGGCGTCGACGCACTCGCTTCACCGCCCTCCTGGCGGCAACGACTTCGCGCCGCAGCTCCGCCAGATCTTGACTCCACCAGGGCATGGCCCGCACGGGTTGAGGCCTTGCTCTCGGCATGGCCACGTCGCAGGCGCGCACGAGGACACTCCTGAGCCTGATGGCCTCCTCCTCCAGGTTCCATGCGATCGGGTCACCAACATGCACCATCGCCCCGGTGATGAGGGACGCCTGCAGTAGGTCGTCATTGAGCGCCCCTAATCTCCACCGACGCTCTCGTGGGCGGGCTCCCCAGCGCCTTTGCGTCGTCATCTCAGAGAGCGCGACGTGGACGTAACGGTGATCCGACAGGGTGACCGCCGGGAGAACCCTCCAATCTCGTGCCCTAGCGGCGATGGCTGGACTCCCGAAGGTTAGGTCCACTATTGAGGAACCCTGCGGTCTCACGCACGTGGGCCGAGAACCGCGGTTGAGGCATATTAGCCCCAGCCGTGCTGCCCATGCTGATAATATTCGTCCTCTGATATCCGTGGAAGGTGATCCGCATAGGGTTACATGGGCGTTGAAATCGCCGCCCAGCAATACGGGCCTCCTCCCGGCATGCGTGACGCATTCCTCCACTGCGTCCAGGATCCTCTCCACCCTTACTCTGTCGACGGAGGGCGAAATGTAGACACCTATTACAGTGATGTCCCCTCATCGGACCGCGGTGTGCGCGTCACCGTTCTCAAATGGAACGCACGGGAGCGGGCTCGAGTTCGGTCTCCACGTTATTGCCACCGTACCATTGTTGCTGACAGTCCAGTTAGGGTGTTCCGCTGGAACCCGGTACGAGCCGAGTGGTTCACGTTGGCCTGCAAAAGCCGATTATCCAGTCTCTTCTGTCCATGCATGGATCAACTCCGGGTTTGGTCCGGTTCACGGATCCTCTGGGGGGCCTGTATTATCAACCTCTGATACTTTGACGGCGGTCGCTGGGGTCGAGCCCGGCGGCTCGCTCGTACCGAATGGAGAGGGTGAAGTCTCCTCGGTGCCTATCTCCATGTCTTGTGACATGGTTGTACTCTGTTTATTCGCGATCGGCGCCGTGTCCACCTCTATACGGGTGCTTTTGACTGCCGTCACCTTCCCTTGGGATCGTCTAACTGATATGGCGGTCTCAGCCTGATTCCCAATCCTTCTTCTCGCCGGCGTCGAAGGGGGGTGATACGACCTGCCGCCAAATCGGTGGTTCGCAGGAGCGTCCTTGTCCGCGCAGATCTTGCATCGCGCATCGTTGCCGCAGTTGTTTGTGGTGTGACCATCCTCGCCGCATCTGTAACACAGACCTCTTCTGTCGCAGTCACTCCTGCATTTAGCGGCGACATGGACCTTCTCCCAGCACTTATGACACTGCAGGCCCCTATCGGCCAGCAGTTCCACTCTCACACCGGTCCAGCCAATTGTAATTCTCGGTGTCTTGGTAATTTTTATTGCCGCTTTGAGTGGGCATTTCACCCAAACCGATCCGAGTCCGTTTGGCATGGAGACTATCCTTCCAGCCTTGATTTCGGAGGGCCTGCAGTCTCCAATTTCGGAAAGCTGGACGTGTAGCTCGTCCTTCGTGATGGAGGCCTCCAGATCCCGGACTCTCAGCTCGCCCATCCTTTCCAGACGTGAGATGCGCACGTCCGGGTTGTCCGCCGTAAGCTCTGTGAGCTTTTCCGCGAGTGCATTTGCCTTCTCCGCTCCGGACGCACCTCCTGGAACCTCTAATAAGAAGGCCCCCGATCTGGTTCGTCGAGGTTTAAGGTCTACGATCCCCATCTCGGAGATGTTAATTTTCTCTCTAGCGAGCTGCATGACTGCTGCGTGAGTCGTCTCGCCCCTGCAGTTTATTGCGATGGCCGCTGTTCTCGGCAGACGCTTAATTCTCGAAGGAGTTGTGTCCGATCTTGCGCTACTCCTAGAACTGCCTTTGGTGCCGGAAGCCGTCCGGTTCGCCCCCCCCCCCCGTGGCAGTCTTGAGCGCAATGTGTGCGCTCCTCTTTTGTGCCGCCCTGGCCTTGCGTCCAACGATGAGTACCCAGGGTTCTTCCCGCTCTATTCGTGGATCGGCAGGATTTTCCTTCTCTGTGTCTACCGCATGGGCTGTACGGGATTCCCGGAACTCTGTCGAAGCCCCCGTCGTGACAGCTCCTGTTCCTGTCCCGGTAGGTTTCTCCTTCTTTTTCGTGGGAGTCTTTTTCTTTCCCTGGGTTTGTGACGCGCGAGCCTCCAGGGGCGCGGGGGCCTCCACAACCTTCTGCAGCTCGTCCTTCACTATAGCTCTGATCATATCAGATATTTCTTCCGCTGACAGGGGAGTCCCCGTGACCCCAGATGTGGACGTTTTGGCCATTGGAGTATCTCCCGCTGGGACCCCTTCGTATCTAAGTCGCCTTGTGGAAGGGGCTTTCTTCCCGTTGGCACCTACGGCTCTTATGTTGCCCCTAGCATCAACTATCTTCATATCGATGTTGACGGGGTGATCCTCCAGAATCATACTCCTGCCCTGTAGAGCGGGGCGTCTGACCACCGGCCATTCCTCGATAGGGGGAAGACTTGTTTTCTTCTTTTCCCCCTTATTTTCCTCGCTCAAGTCAATGTCCATGGGCACTTTACCGCACTGGGGGGGCTTATCCCTTGATCTATCCGGAGGGTTAGCCTTTAGCTCCATCAGCTCTCTGCGGTACCGTTTAGCTTCACTTGTTATGTCAAGCACTTTGCGCTTCTCCGCTTCCAGTTCCGTCTCGAGTTTTTGTCGGAGGTTCGACATTTCTCTGCGAAGTGAACGCATCTTCTCCGCTTGAGTTCCAATTTGTTGGAGCACTGCGCGTTCCTTTAGGATCTCTATACATCCTATGGAGGTAGCCGCGGCGACCTTAAGGGCTTTTTGGTACGTGCCCTTGAGGTTTGAGGAGGTTCACGAAATTCGAATTACCTCCATCATGCACTGTGAGACCTTGATGGCCAAGTCTTCGCTTGTATCATCTTCCATGCCATCTTTTATTTTCTCCAGATCGATCTTGGATTTCGTGAGTAGATCGTCCTTGTCCCATCCTCGAACGAGTGCCTCCCTTTCCAGTTGGAGGCTCCTTTCTTTCTCCTCATTCATCATCCGTATGGCCTTCGCTCGCCACGTAGAGACTGGTCGTTTAGTAGGACCTGCCGGTCCTTCTTCCTACGGAGATTGGGTCCACAGGGTCCCCAGTGCCCTTCTTTTCTGGAGGCTCATCCGAGTCCTTTCTTGTGCTTGTGTCATCGTCAGATGAGATTACGTGTGACACCGAGGCCTTACTTCTTTTGGTTCTTCCTCTCATGCGCGTGAGCTCCCTCTGGGTCACCCCACCTCTGGATGACATCGATGAGGCGCAAGTTTCCTCGACGTCTATCGCGGCCGCCTCCCCTTTCCGAACCCCGGTTATATCCATGGGGCGTGCGCGGATTCTCTCCGAGATCCCTCCGGACCCCCGTGACGAGATGGAATGATCGTCAGAGTCCACGTTGGCCGTGGATTGTCCCTCTTGGCCTTGCTCGGAGGGGACCCTGCTTGAGACCTTCGAGCATTTGGGTCCCGATCTGCTCGCCGGCAGCAGTTCAGAGGATGGACTCGCCTGTTTCGATGGGCTCGTGGTAGGAGAGTCTCCGCCCTTTCCTCCTCTGATGCGCAGGGTCTTCTCTTCATCTTCGTAAGGGTCCTCCCAGGCGTCGGAACCAAAGATCTCTATATGCTCCCCGGGCTGGATCAGTCCTAGCCCCATAGAATGGTCCATAGACCCGTCCCTAAAGGACGTGTCAAAATAGGAATCTTCCTCGTCAGACTAAAGTCTGAAAAACCTCTCTTACGGAAGAGTCCACTCTCCCTGTTCATCTCCATGCTCTTCGCAGATGCTATTCGTAGCGCAGACGGGCCTGCGGTGCACTCATCTGTGCGGCTGTCGCTTGAGGCTT
>NW_017255943.1:121822-124304 GCF_001594055.1 Mycetomoellerius zeteki
TGCTGACGTAGTCATCTTGGTTTTCTTCTCCATCCTTCATAAAGAAAAATTGGGGCTGTTTTACAAGCCGCCCCAGCCGGGTGTACGATTTTCCTTCCGGGTTTTGAGGGTTTTCCTTCCCTCGTCCTCGCCCCGCCACGCCCCGCATCGGAATAAGTCCGAGTGGCCGTGGCGGGATGGAGGCCGCACGCTCCGCCTTGGATTACGTCCGAGCGGCCGTGCGGCCCCCCTCCAGAAGGAAGACGGGTTGCCCCGTCAGCCTTCCCTACAGGGACCTGCCCCTAAGGGCAGTCGCCCGCATCTCGCTAGGGACGCCGCTCCGTGCAATGGCCCTAAGGCCTGGCCGGCACCCTCCCCGTGCAATGGGATTTCTCTCTGAGGACCCCCCATCCCATGGTGTGTGGCCGCCCAAAGCCAGAAGCATCCGGACAGTGGGCAGCCACGCCTGCGGGAGCATCCGCGTCGCTCACTTCGGCCACCGGATGCCGAGGGAACCACCCCATCCCCCCGAAGAGGGAGGGGGAGGGCCCCACGGAAGCCGGCGGCTGTGGAGGACGAACCTCCACACCCGGCATGGGAAGGGAGTAAACCTCCCCCTTTCGGCGCCAAGTCGCCGGGATTTGAAGTCGGAGTTACCTTCTCCTACCGGTGTAATGGGGTCCCTAAAAAGGACGGTCCCCCCAGGACTCCCACCCTCCGAAGAGGACGAGAGTCCCTTGGGGTACCGGACCCGGTTGTGCAGATCCTTCCTATTTAGCGGAGGGATCCGCACGGGGCACTGTTGGACCCCCGAGCACAAGTCCCTGATCGGCTGCCCCCGCAAGCGCTGACGGTGGCCCCGACCGCAGGAGCAGCACCCGGGGGAGCCCCCACGCCACGGCAAGGTCGTGCCCCACGTGGGGGACCTGACCTTGACCTGGCCTTAACGACGCCAACCAAGTTCAAATCAATGATACCTTCTTATGTCCCCCTCCGAACCATACAATTTTTGTCCGAAACATTTTTCCGTATTTACCATAGTTTTCGAGAAATCTTAATGCATTGTTTAAAATGGGACACCCTGTATATATACATATATACAGGGTGTTCTATTTTAATTTCCCCAGACAAATATCTTGAAAAATATGGAAGATATAAAAAAATATTTCAGACAAAAGTTACATGGTTTAGAGGAGGCCACATTTTGGTCATGTTGTCTTTCTACTAGGTGGAGGGGTCAAAAAGATATGACGGTCACCTCTACTTTTTTAAATGGAATTGTATAATTTTTTTTACACAATATGATTCCTTTAATTATTCTGCATGTAAATGTATTAAAGATAGTGATATAAAAAAACCAATAGTTTACGAGATATTTTATACTTTATTCCGGCACATATTGATATAAAACATTAAATAATTCGTAAATTATTAATTTTGTGATAATCGTACATTAATATTTTTATGATCAGAATAATCAGATGAATCAATTGGTGTAAAGAAAACACATAATTGCTTTAAAAAAATATGTGAGCAAAATGGATAATTTTTTAAAATAAGCAGTTATATGTTTTCTTTCTACCAATTGATTCATATCATTATTCATAAAGATATTAAGGTACGATTATAAAAAAGTTAATAGTTTACGAGTTATTTAATTTTTTATGTCAATATATACCAAAATAAAATATAAAATATCGTAAACTATTAGTTTTCTGGTATCACTATCTTAATACCTTTATATACAGAATAAAGGAATCATATTGTATGAAAAAATTATAGGGGAGAGTGGTCTAAATCGGATTGTGTTCCAAATAGGACCTTTTTAATTTAAATGAATACGGTTAAGCAGATTTGGGTACTATTTATAATGTAAAATCCTTATAAGACATCGAACATGCGATAGCAGTTTGACAGTTCTCTGTCATAACATTCATAAAATAGAGGCAAATATGTATTTTCAGTCATTTTGCGAAAATTTTTTTAAAAAAGAAAATCCTTGTAAATCATTACTTAAAAGGTGTTAAAAATTTGAAAGTAATTGATTTAAGATAATTAAAGAGTGTAGAATTCAAAAATATCAAGCATTTCGTGATCACTTTTGCGGTTTATTGTAAAATTTGTTCCAAAGTTCGAAAGGATCCGTGTCCAAATCGGACAGTACAGTGAATAACTTATAGGTTGTAGTACTGGTGATTGGCTGACCAGATCTGATCCAAGCAATTAAATCAGTAAAATATCATGAGTCATCAGACTCAGATTAGTTGAGTTTTATTGATTTCAATTCTAATAATATAAATAGTCAGTAATTTCTTTTTCCGAAAAAATGTTTATCTTTGACTGTCAAATTGCTCGTTTTTACTCAATACTAAATGATGGTTCCAAATCATCGGTTCCAAATCGAACTGGAAAGAGCGTTTTTACATTTTCCATTATAGTTTAACACAGGTGAGAGATACGTCAAAATAATCTGAAGCAAAAATGAAGGGAATTAAATGATCTT
>NW_017255943.1:124391-128656 GCF_001594055.1 Mycetomoellerius zeteki
TTCCCTACAATTCCATTTAAAAAGTGGAGGCGACCTTCATATCTTTTTGAAGCCTCCACCTAGAAAAAAACAACATGACCAAAATATGTCCCTCTCTAAATCTTGCAACTTTTGTCTGAAACATTTTTCTATGTCTTCCATATTTTTCGAGATATTTGGCTGGGGAAATTAAAATGGGACACCCTATATAGTTTGTTTAAAGTATAAATATTAACACATTTGTAAAAGTGACGCCTATACATTACATTAACACCGGGATGTACTAAAAATTCCACACAAAATTTTAAGAAGTACTTAAGTTTTTAACAGAACTACAGAATGTTTTTTACAATTTATTTAAATTAACTAGATACAGATCTTAATACAAACTTTATTAACTATCAAAATAATTATATAGAACGTTCTAGCTGAGAAAACTTTTTGTAGCATCTTTCATTATGCTTGAATTTTTTATATTTCAGGAAAATCGTTCTTTCCATGCGCAGTTACACTGTTGAAAAAAATGTGTCAAATTTAATATAAATCGCATGTTCCAAATGGTTCACTCAAATTTTCGAATTAATTTAACACAAGATATGTTCGAAGGTTACACAAATATTATGTAAGAGAATAAATACAAAACAGGTAATATTGATACAGTTTGTAAATATCGTGGAAGCATATTTTTTTCAGAAAATTAACATTTATGATACGAATTAATAACCAAGCTCTAGCGAATTAAATCCAGCCTTGGAATTGCCTATAAGAGATAAAATTAACATTTATGATATGTTAAATTAATACGTATTTCATTCATTCGTCTTAAAATTTACATTTTATAACAAATTATTTTTATGTTACTTGTTTACTTATTTATAAATTGTGTCATTTTGATACTATGAAATGTTGAATATCAATTTCATGCAAAATTTTTAAATGATATAATCACATTATGTTAAATTAACACTCCAGTATGATAAAAAATTCAATACAAACTGTTAACAACAATGTGAATGGACAGTTTCCAACACAAATACACAATTTTTTTACTGCGTAGCAGAAGAAACCAATATGGCGTGAAGACATCAAATTTATGAGAGCAACTGATCGTAGTGTATTTATCAAGGAAAAATACTTGTCTTTGTTGCAGATACTATTTGGCTACTTCGGAACGCGAGTCGGCAGTTCAGCATTTGTACAGAGTATCACTGGATCCAGGGCACAAATCGACGTGTTTGACTTGTAACATTATCAGAGAGAGTGATGGCAGCCGCTGTTTGTACAACAGTGCTAAATTCTCCACTGACAATTCGCATTATGTGCTCACTTGTGCCGGACCTAGAGTACCCGATATAGCTATCTACAATAAGGTACGTATATCTGACGATTTTTTATTTTATAACGCTTCCTAAAATCCGTAAACTGTTTTTAAATTTGAAAAAATGTTCTATTTAAATTTCCCAATTAAAAGAATTCAAAGAAAGTTTTGTTAAAATGTAAAAATAAGATTTTTATATTATTAATCATTAAATTGTTAGCAAACGAGGATTATGAAAATAGGTTTGATGAGTTTAATTAATGAAAAAGATATAAAGCCTTGGAGTTAACTTAGGAGTGGGTAATTATACAAAACAGAGAATGATGTAAGGTACCTGCACCGAATAAGGCCATTTTTTAATTTATTACCTTAAAACTCGCTTTACGCCTGCAGTATATGCAAGATGTGTCATAGGAAGTAGATAAAAAGTGATTACAGAATTGAAATCAGTAGCAACACGTTTGTTTAATGCAATAAAAACTTGTGTGTATGAGCCATTTTTATAACAATCCGCTGCAAAATTTATCAGTATACAATGTTTCATAATTTATTATAATTCATTATAATATTATTAACTTCCTAACTATGGAAAATAATTAATAAATCAATTTTTTGAAGCAAGTATAAATAATTTTTAAAACAATTTTTTTTAAACACACAATGTACATTCAGTTCCAAAAAAGGCGGTACACTATAAATTTGGGAAAAATTACCCAATTTCAAATAATCATAACATGGTAAATAATGAAGATAAAATTATGTTTAAAAAAGCAAAATAAAGCTTGAAATGTCCACTTTAAGATTATTTGAATGGAAATTGTACTAGGTCATTATTTTCAAAATGGCGGATGACAAAGTAACAACATGCAAAATTGATAATCAAAGGTCCAAATTTGCGATAGTGCATGATGTGAATCAGGTGTTGCCGCTCAATGGGACAACATGCACGTGAAAATATAGAAATATAGAATTTTATCTTTAAAATGTTTTTTCTACCGACCTCGATACGATCATTTTTCGCTGAGTTATTCCAAATTTAAAATAACGCTGTCATTAGCTTAAATTATGTTTGTAATTTTTCCCAATATGAACTGCATGGAACAATTGCAAGTTGGACCTTTGATTATCAATTTTGCATGAGGTGCGCGCGCGCGTGTGGTGTGTGTGTGTGTGCTTCGACAAATTCTTGAAGAAGAATGGAATACAATTACGCAGGATGAAATTAAAAGACTGATAAGGAGTATGCCGGATCGTATAAATGAGGTAATACGCGTACGAGGAGGTCATACACACTATTAATATACACGCACGAACGCACATATGTAGCGCACACACACGCACAATGTGGTGTTTCGACCAATCAAACTCCATGCAGTTCATATTGGGAAAAATTACAAGTATAATTTAAGCTAATGACAGCGCTATCTTAAATTTGGAATAACTCAGTGAAAAATGATCGTATCGAGGTCGGTAAAAAAGCATTTTAAAGATAAAATTCTATACTTTCAGGTGCATGTTATCCCATTGAGCGGCGATACCTGATTCACACCATGCACCATCGCAAAGTTGAACCTTTGATTATTAATTTTGCATGTGTCACTTTGTCATCCGCCATTTTGAAAATAATGGCCTAGTACAATTCCCATTCAAATAATCTTAAAGTGGACATTTCAAACTTCATTTTGTTTTTTAAACATATTTTTATCTCCATTATTTACCAACAATACTTTAAATTAAGAAGCGCCATAACGGTCAAAACGTTAAGATGTTGAAATATTGTAAATTCATTTAAATGAATTAATTTCAGAAATTATAATTGCGTGCCGATATGGTTGTTGGACTTTCAACGTAATCAAATCTGAAAATATTAATAATCCCCCCAAATTTCCCAACTTAAAAACTGTAATAAACTTATTGCGAAAAATAATGCCTCGGCCGGGAGTCGAACTCGGATCTCTTGCATTCCGTGCGAGCGTCCTAAGCCTTTAGATCACCAAGACCTTAGCATTATTCTTCGCAATAATCGATATGTATAGAGAGTTACGCATTTTCGGCGCGCATGTATAAACAATAATAAGATTGAAAGACCGCTAATGTTAACTACAATACTTTAAATTAAGAAGCGCCATAACGGTCAGAACGTTAAAATGTTGAACTATTGTAAATTCATTTAAATGAATTAATTTCAGAAATTATAATTGCGTGCCGATATGGTTGTCGGACTTTCAACGCAATCAAATCTGAAAATATTAATAATCCCCCCAAATTTCCATAATGTTTGCAATAAGTTTATTACAGTTGTTAAGTTGGGAAATTTGGGGGGATTATTAATATTTTCAGATTTGATTGCGTTGAAAGTTCGACAATCATATCGGCACGCAATTATAATTTCTGAAATTAATTCATTTAAATGAATTTACAATAGTTCAACATCTTAACGTTCTGACCGTTATGGTGCTTCTTAATTTAAAGTATTGTAGTTAACATTAGCGGTCTTTCAATCAATTTTTATCTTCATTATTTACCAAGTTATGATCATTTGAAATTTGATAAATTTTTCCCAAATTTATAGTATACCGCTTTTTTTGGAACTGAGTGTACTTATTAAATAAATTCCACTTATGTGATTATTATTATAGCTATTATTATTTGTTTGTTATATGTGGAGTTTACGCCAGAGAATAACGATTTTCCATGCTATTATCTTTTAAGAAGCTAAAATTCCATTCAAATTGCTAGAAATTTCTAAAGATTAAAGAGTTAATGACAAATAAAATTAAAGATAATTGTAATATTTAAGAGTAGAGTAAGTCCTTTCTATGATTTTCTCTTTCTATGATTAATACTCATTTTAAAATAGATTTTAAAAGATGGTGTTTATCTTCTTTGTTATTTTTAATTTACTTTTAATTTTGTTTTTATTACACACACACACACACACACACACACACACACACACACACACACA
>NW_017255943.1:128737-134076 GCF_001594055.1 Mycetomoellerius zeteki
CACACACACACACACACACACACACACACACAATAAGGTCCAATGTCAGAGTTTAACAAAATTTTTTTGTTTATATACATATATTCTATATAAATAATATATTTTATTTTTTTAGGGCGAATGAAATGAACATTTGATTCTAATTTAGTTTATTTCAATATCCCCATAAATAGAATTAAAAAAAATAAAATAGATTAGGTGGGTCTTATTCGGCTCAGGTACCTTACTGTTATTTTTCCATGAAATATAAATACTCTATAGGTTTGTATATGTTACGGGCAAAGTCCACGAGTGGGCAATGTCGACATTGTCCGAGTTGCCTATTGTGCAATGTCAGTATTACCCGGGCAATGTCGACATGCCCACTTACGGACTTAGTCCGTAACATATACATAAAAAAATCAGAATGGCATAGTACATAATTATGCATTACATGATTTGCATAGATTACGCATAAATTCCAATCTTTGAGACAATTAATATCCGAAATTGAAAATAATAAGCACAATCCGTCAAATTTGGATGTTTCATTTCATCAGGAAAGGGAACGTAACAGGTATCTCATATATATTCGCTTTCTCTCGTCTAGTTCCAGCTTTGAGTGTAATGTTATTGCTGCATAGCACGTTTGATAGGTTTCATCGATCATTACGTTCTTGTGGCCCGGATTTCTATAAATTTTGATCCCTTCCAAATAGAATGAGTCTGAAGGGGTGGGAAGGGGGGGGGGAGAGAGAGAGAGAGAGAGAAGTCGTGCATATATTGTGTGAAACTTCTTTTGCTCCGCACGTTGCATTATGAATGACATTATTATATCCAGAACCGCGAACAATGATCTTTCGTATCGCATGCACGCATTTGTATACGATATAGACGTATGGATGACAGCCGCGTAATTCTGCTAGTGAGAGGTACACGAACCGCGGTGGGTCGCTATCAGACAACCGAATCGAATAAATTTCGTTACAGCAATAGAATACGCGCGTAGTAGGTACTATGCGCCTACAGTTTAGTCCCAGCACGCTGCGCTGCGAGAGTAATATACGATCGACGGCCTGCTGCACCGGTGCGGTGGCAATGGCATAACAAAGCTCGACCCGAAATACCGCGTATACAAAACATATTGCGTCCGTGATACCGTTCGCTCTATCTAATCAGATCGAAATCACGGCGCGATAGATTATCGCGACATTGTTGGCGATCTCGTAAAAAACACAATATATGCGAAGCAATGTCATTGCACGTGATTGCACGTGGCGTTTAAGCCGCGAGTGCTTTCGCTGTAATCCCGTATTGTTTTTGAATCCCTCTCCCCGTAGGAGGAGAATAATTAAACACATAAACTATATAAAAGGTCATTCTTTCGATGCACGTGTAATAGCGTCAAGTGTGTTTGATAGTGTAATTAAAAATTTTATAGTAGGGGAGACCGCGCGGGGTCAGTAGACTATAGAGATAAGTAAAATAATCGAGGCTACGTTAAAAATAAAACACACGAAACACGTGTAAACGTGTCTGAGCACGCAGTAGCAATTGCCGCTCAGTCTGCTGTAACATCTGTTGCGAACACATCTGTCATAGAAGTTACGCTACAATTTTAAAAAATCGTACACGTAAGTAAATATTTTTATTCTTAAAGTTTTTGTTTTACAATCGTATATGATTGTTTGAGATACTTAATTTCTATTTAGATAGTAAGTGTAGTTCTTAATAAAGTCCAACAGATTTTTTTTGTTTATCTGCTTCATCATATACTGTTAATGTTTTTAAAAAATGAACGGATGGGGATAGTAAGTCAACCACAGCCATATGACTCATTTAGTGACGACTCTTATAGTACCTACTCAATACTTCATTCCTTTTAAAGAGATTTACCTCAGTGGTAGATGTTATAAGTTTAGTTCCCTCACATCCAATCTCGATAAAACTAGGCTCATCCGACATGTTTTTGCACGAAACGAACAAATTTAGCAAAAAGAAGCATTGTTCTGCCTTGCGAAGCCAATGTTTGTGTTTAAAATATATTTTTATAAAAATTTTATTAATATAGCCAAAGAGATGTTGCTTAAGATACATTAATTTTTATTTTAATAATCTTACAATTAGTCAAATTGCCCCATACCATTAGTTACCTTACTCTGGTCTCGGGGCTAGTTGACTCACAAGGAAGTTTCACAACTGTCCGGAACCGATTTGTCTCTTAGTAGGAATACTATGCCGGTTCTGACTCATGGGGCTAGAGGGGAGTGCGGGGCGCGGGGGTACACGTAGGCGCAGGGATACTCGTAGACGCGGGGGGGATGACGTCACAGGATGAACGGAGAGCGAGGGAAGTCCCAGAGTCGGCGGTATTGCTGTTTACATAGGATCCCTTTTTTTCAATCTACAAGGCTTAATTACGGTCATCTTTTGTAGACCCATGGATACGAAGGAAGGACAGAATAAATGAATAATTTTATCCTGATATACCATTTTAACACACATTTATTTATACATTAAACAAATAGAAGGACTTTATATAAAAATAAAAATAATAAATAAAAGGCGAAGTAAGAGTCAATACGTAAAAATTATAGTCCGAAAATTGGTGAAACATGAAAGATTGAGTCAGTCTGAATATAAAATATAAATATAAAATATAAAATAACATTTAATTAAATAAATTGAGAAACACATAAATAAATTACAAGTTTCGGCTACCAGATTGAGCCCTCTTCAGATACAGTTTTACATGGATTTGATATACAATAAGTTCTTGTAAAAAACGCATAATAAATCTTGTTCGGATGTAAAAATCTACGCCGTTCACATGCCATTCGTGATCAATGACTCTTGAAAATCAAAAGCATGTGTAAATTACTTTAAAATTTTTCCATAGAAAACGGTTGTACTTTCTTACACGGATGTGTAAGAAAGTACATTATAATTGTTGCACAATGTTCGCTTTATACCGACATACCATATACAACCGTTTTCTATGGAAAAATTTTAAAAATTAAAGATATCACTATTATTGATATTTTTAGTTTGAAATTAAAGAATCTGTTCTATTGACATTGTTGAAGTTCGGTCTTTATTTTAAGCGTTTCTCAATTTATTTAATTAAATGTTATTTTATATTTTATATTCAGACTGACTCAATCTTTCATGTTTCATCAATTTTCGGACTATAATTTTTACGTATTGACTCTTATTTCGCCCTTTATTTATTATTTTTACATTTATTTATAATTATACATAAATTTTTATTTTAATATTAATTTTATTATTTATTATAAAAAAATAAAAAATATAGCATTATGATATGTATTTATTAATATGAAAGCTTCACTACAAGTGTTTCTTGTTGGCTCTGTTTGTCATGAGCTTTTGATAAAAAACTAACTCTAACTTAACTTACTCGCGTGCTCTTTTCTCTTCGCAACGACCGCGACGGTCGCGGCTCTCGCGGTGCCACACACATGCACGCACGCACGCACGCACGACAGCGCGACAGTCGGTAATCGCAGGGTTGATTTTTGATATTACAGCATCAAGCAGCGTTTCTGTTAAACCAAGGAAGCATTACATTAGCATGCATGCATATAAAACAAGTTCACATATAATACAACATTATAATATTTACAATTTCAAATCTACAGCCATGGATCTGATGCGTAGAGTCGAAGGCCGAATAACTCCGCCAAATTTAAATTAAATTCCTCCCACATATCGACTCGTTCCTCCCTAAACGTCTTTTTTGTCTCACTGATCGTCGGTATGCGTGGTTGATAAAGCTCCTTACTCTAATATCACCTCGCGAAACTGGCTGTAAAAAGAATTGTGTATATTACTATAAAAATAAATAATTAAGAAATAGTTATATATTTTTAAAATAAATATTGAACTTATCAAAGAGACAATCTGCATCCCTAACTCGTTCCGTAGAGATAACTGTTCACGCACTCATTATGAATCATGAGATACTTGAAAAACAAAAAAAATGTTAAAAAAAAATTGAAAAAGTTTATTTAAAAAAATTTAAAAACACAAAAGAAAACATTTATTCCGTCCACCGGATATTCGTAACTAATATGTAATTGTTCTCATAAGTTACTCATTGTTTTTATTTTACACACACATACACACACACACACGCACACGCGCGCGCGCACACGCACTCACGCACGCACGCACAATTTGTCAATTTCACAGGATTTGACGTTTTCGTCATTTGATAGACTTTTCTGCGTTGCACAGTGGACCAGGAGATCGGGAAAAGTGGCCAAAAGTCGATTTCGGATTTTCGCCTAATGAAGTATATTAGTATCAAGTATATAAGTCAAAGTATTGTTTGTGAAAATTTTAAGTCAATTTATTGATTAGTTTTTTGTTGGTAAGTCTTTAAGTTTAAAAAGTGCGTTTGAGAACGACGAATAGTTGTCCTGTAAATTTTCATAAATTTCAGTAACAATTGCAGATTTGAATTATACATCCACAATTTCTTCATTTTGTTGTGTATATCTATCATGAAAGTAGCACAGAAAACGCAAAAATGCGTAAAAATATATATCTGCAATCTGCAAGCGATTTTATATGCGTTATTTCCCGTGTTTCAATTCAGTTCAAGATGCCAATACGCTATACCACGACGTACCGCGTTTAAATTATAAAAATAAGGTATTACTGTATTACTCTCAGTATGTACTTGAAGTTAAATCGGCGACTTTTGTGCGCTTTTTTGCTAATTCATGGAGAAGTAAAAAGGTCACAGAGCGTGCGCGTGGGAAATTGGCTCCGTTCAGCATTCTTTACGTACGTGGACACGTTAAAGCACTTATTTAAGTCTTTTATTCGCCATATTGGATCCGCAATTTTGAATTTCTAAATTTTGAGTTCGGATTTAAAATCAGCGACTCCAAAAACCTCTACATACCAAATTTCAACAATTAAAGTACTTAAATATTTTTGTTCGCCATATTGGGTCCACCATTTTGAATTTCTAAATTTTAAGTTCGGATTTTAAATCAGCGACCTCAAAAATCCCCGAGTACTAAATTTGACAGCAATTCAAACATTTTTATTTAATTGATCATTTTGGCCACTTTTTCCGTTCTCTTGGCCCACTGTGCGTTGCTCTAATTCACAAACTGACGCTGATAAGCATTCGTCGCTATAGCGAAGCTGTCTCGGATACAGATGCACGTTTTCTCTTTTTTTTTCTTTTTACATTTTTATGACATAGTTTTTCCAATATGTTGTTTTTATTAGCGCGTCGGGGCATAGGATAGGGCGGATGGGAAGAAAAGAAAGAACGTACAGTGCGGAGCATTAATTCGCTGGGTCATAGTAGTGGCTGG
>NW_017255943.1:134202-142694 GCF_001594055.1 Mycetomoellerius zeteki
AAATGCATGAATTATATCTCCGTTTATGTTTACACTGTTCTTTATATCTATATAAATTTATGATTTATGTATTATATATTATAAATTATATATTGCACAAATAAGTATACATATAACATAACGGAGATAAACATATATAAAGAAATGTAAAAGATAAAGGAATGGATTATTGCAATCTATAATATTTATGGAAAATACCGAGTATATTTTCAAAAAATTTGAAGGGATTTGTATGAATACTTCTCATATTAATATTAATCGAAATTAGCCCGATATGAATAAGAAAGATATCCAATAAGAAAGAAAGAATTCTATCTTTGATCGAAACAGGTCTTATTCCTTAATATTTAATTTATTAACAATATATAATAATTAATTTATTAAATTTTATTTCCGACTCAGTGTCGATAAGTCCAGCCACTACTATGACCCAGCGAATTAATGCTCTGCACTGTACATTGTGATGCGAACGAAAAATTTTTTATTCACATTTTATTACATTGATATTTTTTCTCATTTATTACATTTTTTTTCATACGTATTAAAAACTAAAGCTAATAGCTCGCAATCAATGAGCTGATGCCTGTTGAAGATATCGCTATCGCGTATAACGTTCTCGAACGAGATATCGGAGAATCGCGTATACTTGACATCGATCATATCAATGAGTCTGGCTAATCGTTCGAATCGTTACATCGATGCACCTGTCTAATTCAAACATACGATATAATGTCGTTTCGATCATCGTTGTGCGTACGGATAAAGAATCGAGACGTACGAGCGTAACGTCGTTCAGCGTGCAAACTCTGACCGTTAGCGGTCCAACGCTTATAAAATTGTCCTTGTATTCATTTCGAAGCATTTTGTAAATATTCTATCGCTGCTCGTAGAAGCCTTTCCACGTTTCGAGAGACAGCAACAGTTCGTATCCGCGATGATACCTCCTAAAGCGGTTTCCACGTAACTCTGTGGACCAACGTTGATACCAATTTACAAATACTAACTTGTAGCCCGTAGCAGTCAAGTCGTAATATTTGCTCAGTAAGCGCACCGCGCGACGCTCCATGCTGTGTAATGCAATTACGTTGTAAATAATGTTGGAAAACATTTTTTTTGTGTATAGAATGTTGAAACTTATGCGTTACATTCCTTCTTCGCGTCGTATGATGCGCTGCTTTCTTTGGTGGAGAACATTTTTTTTTAACCGTTCTTACAAGTGGATATCGCAAAACTGATCGCATCCACGTAAATTGTGATGTATGTCCATGGTCTGAAATCGAAAAAAGAGTAGCCTCTCCCTATTTCCAAGAATTGCAAACATGTCGCGACACGTTTTATAATGTCTTTCTACGTATTTCCTTTGTTCGCGAGTTTATCTATGTTTATACGTACATACATTATGGCTTATATTTTGATGGTTTTGATGATGTTGATGACGACGATGATGATGATGCTTTTTCCTCAGGACATTCCCAACATTTAACTTTTTCCCTCGATGATGGGGGATTTGGTGGGCTTGGTGACAAAGGACGATACTCCTTGCGCTCGATCGACTTTTGACGTATATATTCTTTTACTTTGTCCACGCTCGTAACTGAAGCTTACGAATGAATGAAAAAAAGCTCTTTACACTGTCTATATATACTGTCAAATCGGTAACATGTCATGATGCGTTTAAGAGAAGCGTCGATGTTTCGGATACATACGTTTATACATACATATGTACGTATACATCTTTCTACATAAAAATCTTTAATTACTTATTTTTAAATAATTCAAATTGTGAATTATATATATAGGTACTATATATATACTTGCATATATACTATATAGTCATATTCACTATGCGCCGAAATTTTTCCGGACTTCAAAAACGCAATTAAACTACTGAAATAATGTCACAAATTAAATTTTGATGCTCAATAAATAACTATTGTAAAGATCTTAACCTAATAGAATCTGTAAATTTTTAATTATTGCGAAAAATATTACCTCGGCCCGGATCTCTTATATTCCGTGTGAGTGTCCAATCCTTACCAGTTAGACTACCGAGGTTTATACATACGTTCATACGTACATACGTACGTTTATACATGTATTACAAGGAAGGGAAAGAAATTAAAATATATTAAAAAAAAATCTCATTTTATTTTTTAAACTCGATACAATTCCTTTTGGCGTTGCGACCACCAGTTGTATATTTTAAATACATTTTGTAACGCACAATTCTTTGTTCTACATGTCTACATGTTCTACTGTCTACATGTTTTCCACATCGCATAGTATTAGTAACATCTAGATTATGTAAAGAATCTATATCTTTGTAATCGGCATTCAGAGTCTCAACGGTTAAGTCGCCGCTATTGAGTATATCCACCAACCATTCACGTTTTTCGTGTCCCTTGTACATATACGAGAGCCTTATTGTCGTCATTCTCTTCCACACCAATTACAGCCATCGTAATCAGGCGTTTCACCATGCTGTACGGGATCGTTCCATCTTTCCATTGCAATCTATAGTGATAAGCTAGGAAGCGCAGTACTTTTCGGATTTTGTCAAGAAGTTCCATGACATAGGGCATGTAAAGATGTAATGAGAGAGAATAGCTTCTTTTCTCAGCACCGCCACTTCCTTCACGATGAATCTCTTGTTAATGATAAATCCTTGTAGTTCCACGTTGGCATGTCGTCGAGAAGAAAAGACTGCGGTCGATTGCGATGTATTGTCGGTTTTATATCATGTCAGAGGATCCACTTAGGTGATTTTGCGCACAAAGTTGGTCAACGGATTGTACTGAATCACGCGATCGTGTGTGATCAGACAGTACGCGGTGGTGTTCATAGGCACGTTCTCCTTAAAGTTTAAATTCTATTCGTGCATCCACGGTGGCGCTCTTGACGGATTCGTTTTGTCGCGAGCAATCAATGACCGCAAAAGGTCCTTTCTCGACAAATGAGAGCACGTTGAGCAGCATTTCGAAGCAGTGGATTCCGTAATATGCTTTACGACGTGTACATATCAAAAAGAGGACGGCGTATCTCTTTTTATCGAAATCCAAATTCAAATCATCGTACGGATAAAAATCTGAATTTAGATAAAGTTTCACGTTACTCAAATTACAAGTGTCGAACATGCTTGTATCTTGAGCATGACGTTCTTTCGGCCGGTCTGCAGAGCAAAGATAACGTATCGCGGCTTCTCAAGCTGAGTAGCCGTTTTGATGGCCCATGAATGTTTGGTCGTATTCTGTAATAGAGGATACTCGTACAGATTCCACGAACGAAAACTCATGCTCAGATAACGACCGTTTTCTAAAGCTCGTAGCATCGATAGCTTATTTATCTCGCTCAATAACACGTATGGTATTCGCCACTGCACTTTGAATAATTCGAGCGTCGGCTGTTATGTATATCAGTGCAAGCACAGTCCGCGGTTGCACTGTCGTTTCGTGTATGTTTGTTATCAGGTGAAATAAATTTATACAGTACAGATAATTTCACTAGGTTATGTATTTATGGAACTGAACAATCATCACTAACATAATCCATGATCGCGACTCGCACGATACTCGGTGTAACTCACACTCGCTAGCGCATCACACTTCTTCGCATATCTTATGCGCTTGCCGACGACAACGCCTGGGGGCATTCGCCCTGAGCCGCGGCTATAGACACCTGGGGCAGACACCCTGAGCCCTTCGAAGATAACGCCTGGGGTAGTCGCCTGGGGGTGGCACAGGACCGCACGACATACAATGAATTCGTTCCTAATATTTTGGCCACGTCGTAACCTCTCGGAAATCGCGCGATGTGTACCCGACTGCGGACGCCGAACGTATAAAACCCGGACGATTTTGTTCGTCGAATATCGCGACTCGGCCCCCATCCGGTTGTTATCGGAAAAACCCAAAATCAGCCACGATCGGCAATCTAAAGAGTCGCCGGTCTTCACGGCGCCGACAATGCTGAGAGCCGCCGATCTTCGCGGCGCCGATACGAGAGAATCCGTATCGCGGAACCTTTGATGACGCCGTAGATCCAAGATCGATAGACGCGGGCCCTAGATCATTCAACACCGCGCCTCTTTGTTCTTGCCGTTAACCTTTTTTTGGTTTTGGCGACGACACCGTGTTTATGCGCCGCGTGCCTCTGGGTGTGTGTACCCTTTCTATATTTGTTATGTCAAATTCCATATCTGAGCTCAGACGCGCACCATCGGCTCTGTCGCCGGATCTCCAATCAGACAATTGTTGTCGTTGTGTGATCTTATCAAAATCAATTCATGATGAGCGTTGACGATCACGCGTTTGTAATCCTTGCAAAAACCCAACAATATGTTGAGCGGTACGCAAAAATTAAAGTATCTTTCCTCTGTATCGGATCTAGTGTTCCATCCAGCGTTCAGCGCAATCAAATATTTATCATACGTCAGCGACACGTAGTTTTTGATGGTAACTCCGACGTTTCTGTTGTGATCAATCTCCATGCCGTTGAGTATCAAATTTCATCGAACATGAACGCGACGCAATTATTTACCAATACCACGTCAACACCTGGAACCTCTCTGTTCCTCGCCAGTTTTCCCTCGACATAGAGAAAGCTTTCGCACAGCAACATATATAAATTCTGTTGCTGTATGGGTATTCTTATCTCATCGTTCTTATCTCATAGCCGAACGTTATGTTGGCGAACGGATTGTACGTGTAAGTCTCAAACTTTACAATGCGATCGTCGAAGATCGGATTGTCCTTGATGTTTTGGATATCAGTCATCTCGAAGTTACGTACCGCGAATCTCAAAGATTTTAAAAATTCAACGTTCGACGCGCTGAGCTTCTTCTTCCTGATGCAGCTGGATGAGCGAATGTTGTTGAGCGGTGACATCACCGGCCTTGTAAAGAATGTGTTATTTCTTTGCATGCGCTCCGCTCCGTTCAATACGAGCATCTCACGCTCACGTTATCGCTGTCGCCGTCGCACATCCAATCTAACGGTGATCTTTTCTCCTCAAAAATTGAGCAATTGTCCGTTCTGGTCGACGACGCGTATCGTTAGATCCGTAATGCTCCGTGTGATGATCGGCAGATAAATGATCTGCATCGGCCTTTTCGATATCTTATATCCCGACGACACGCTCGGTGAAAATTCGTGTATCGTGTACGCACCTTTGCTATTACTGTACGCGCCCGTGGTCATATTACACTCTACGCGGATAACGTTTACGTTCATTATATTGATTGACATGTCTGATTCGTGTCATCTTCGCAGTATACGCTTCGACAAGAATCCCAGCAGCGATCCAATGCTGTTGAGCTTGCCAAAGTTTATTTTGTAGGCACATCTAATCTTGCATCTCATTGTGTTGTAGTTTGCGCGAATCGTTATCGGGTATTCTTCACCCTCGTCGTCGTCGTCGTCGTCATCATCGGCGTTGTCATTGCACACTGCGACATCACGCACTACATCAACGGTATCAAGCACGTCGCGGCGCGGACGTTTCCGTAAAATCGCACGTTTTAAAAATTCGTTTATGTCTTGCACTTCGTACGACCCCTTGGGAATTATAATTTCCGCATCGTGTTTGCCGAAATAAAATTTATCGTTTGATTGGTTCACGTTCGGTATCGTGTGATAAGTCTCAAAAATCATCAGATCAAGCTTGTAGTTGTCGCTCAACTCTATGGCAGGAAAGTAGTTTGCCGCGAGGACGCTGCTCTTCTCGCTCAGCGTAAGTGTCAACAACATGATGGAAAAAGCGTTCAATGAATATTGAGATTTCGCGGCAGCTCGTCGAGCTATTTAAATTCACGCGCGTCGACCGTTCGTAGAAATCACAGGCATATCTGTTCGCAGAAGCTTTTATCGTACATCTGATAGGACGTGCGATTGTACTGTATCGTCGTAACACCAGTCTCGCTAGTTGATCCAATTGCACGTTGGTAGTTGCGCCGGAGGGCATTTTTATCGTCTCTTTGACGTTTTTTTTCTTCGCTATTACGCCCTGTCCGCGTAGGGAGCGAAATACAGCCTTGTTCCATCGCGCGATCGTGACTTTGCAGCTCCTCGAGCTCACGTCATTGCACGGTTTTGCTGTCGTTTACAGCTTTTGCCACGCTGGCCGTTCCGGCGATCAAAGACTCGAGCCCACCCAAAATTGGCAGAAACGGTAACGCGCCACCTCGTTTCGCCGTCGGAAGAATCCGCTTCTTTGTCACTTTTTTCCTCGTCGTTTTCTTCTTCGGTTTCATGTCCATACCGATCTTGGTCTTGGCTTTTATTGCTGCCCAGACGGCAGCAGTGCTGACTTTCTCTCCGAGAGTCGAGTCTTTCGCGGTAATGCGTTTCTGCGCCTTTTCAGCGAGTATTTTGTCAGCTACATGTTGTTTCGCGAGATCTTTGCTCCGCGAATAAACTATGTCGTGTTCTCGGCACGCCGCGTCCAACAGATTTATGCCTGTGTCACCTCTAGCCAATCGCTTTTCTAAATGCGTTCCTGGCCCACAAAACGGGTAGCCCGGAATATCTAACTCGAAAGGAAGCGCGTTTATCGCCCTATTCAGCAGACCGCCGCACGACGCTGACATTCACTACAGTCCTTTATCTTCGGTGCGGGACCGTCGATGTGCGTCCGTTGCCACGTCTGATTGCAGTGCTCGTTGCAGCGACGATAGGTACGAACCTTCGGATTGGCTTTCACGTGTTCCGGAAGCTTGTCCCACACGTGGTCGATAATCGTACAATCATCATAAACGCGTGCAGTATATACGACTTTCGGTATATACTGCAACTGTTCGATGCTCAAATTCAGAATGTCGTAAGGATGACACAGTGCGAGACACATTGTGATACTGCACGTTTCGCGGGTTTGCGCGTCTTTAAATAGGCGTTCGAGAGCGCGTAGTCTGTAGTGCGATCATGAAATTCGTGCAGCAACCGTTGACGATACGCGTCACGAACTGCGACGCGAAATTGCGAATGATGGGGAAGAGCGCGAAGAAGCGCAAGCATGGTGAAATGCTGCTGAGTACTATACGCTTCATCATTTGCGGTCCGTCGAACTGGTAAAACCAACGTTCTCATAAGTTTGCTCGAGAGCCCGAACGGCGTACATTTTAAGAACGTGTACGTTTACTAAAAATCGCTGCAACAGCCAAAGTATCGTTATCTCGAAAATTTGGTGACTTCTACTGATGAAATCGGCTACTTTACGTTCTTCGACAACAACGACGTCGTTCCACCGAGCGAAGTGCGACCAAATTTTATTTTTATCTTTAATGACATGGCATGCGACATGCAGGATGCGGTGAGAGAATACTTCTCGATGGGCCGTCATGCGAACGTTGACTGTTTCTATCTTTATCAGACGTACGCGAAGATACCTAAACATCTAATACGTAACAATGCGAACCTGCTGATCCTGTTCAAACAGGACGGTACCAACTTAAAACACGTTTACAACGATCACGTGAATACCGACATGTACGTACGACGAATTTTGCTTATAGTATCGCGACAAAAATATGGTTTCTAGTGATAGACAAGGACAGTTTACAACGTTTATAGTGCTTACAAACGATAGATATAGGAAAGGATTTAACGATTTTGCGATACCGTAACGTGGTCAATCGTTGTTAATACTTTGCCAGAGACGAAATGGCTGATGTGCGTGAGTGTGAAAAAATTGCGAGGGAGATCGAGAAGACGAGCGAGTCAATCCGCAAGAAACATCGCACTCTGAAGACCGGTAGAATCGAGGAGAATATCGTGTTGGACAAACATTTTAAACCTACACTGTTAAATTTATAGTGTCAAATATAACCTACCGTGAGTCGCCACTGCTCCTACTAAATATATCGTTATTTTTTATCAAAATGATAGTTAAATTTGACACTATACCGTGTCAATTTGACACTAGACAATATCAAATTAACACTATAGTGTCAAATATAACCATTGTTTTAGTATAAAATAACGATATGATTGAGTAGTAGCAGTGGCGACTCACGGTAGGTTAAATTTGACACTATAGATTTAACAGTGTATCATCGAGCCGCTGCAGCGGATCGTTGACAATTCTGGCGTGCGCATGGTAAAGAGAGAGTCGCGTGGCGATGACTACGCAGCGTCTGCCCCTAAGTGTGAGAGGAAGGAGGAGGAAGGAGAGGAAGCGAGAGAGTGAGACGTTCGAGCGTTCCGCGATTTTAACAAGGGAGCACAACCAGTTGACCCTCTTCGATTTAAATGAGCTTTTAGTATGTTGTTCTATAGACAAAAATAAGAGACACGTATTTTTGTATACGTGCGGAATCGCACGTTTCACAAGGGGGTGAAATCCTCTCTTGAAAAAAATCGGTTTTTTTTTTTCGAAGCGAATATCTTCGAAACTATAAGAGATAGACAAAAATTTTTTAAATCAAAATTGAATGGTTGTAAGAGTACTTTATAACTATAATAAAAAAATTTTTTTTTAACTATTTGTTTATTGTATACCCC
>NW_017255943.1:144706-149152 GCF_001594055.1 Mycetomoellerius zeteki
GGGGTATACAATAAACAAACAGTTAAAAAAAAATTTTTTTATTATAGTTATAAAGTACTCTTACAACCATTCAATTTTGATTTAAAAAATTTTTGTTTATCTCTTATAGTTTCGAAGATATTCGCTTCGAAAAAAAAAAACCGATTTTTTTCAAGAGAGGATTTCACCCCCTTGTGAAACGTGCGACTCCGCACGTATACAAAAATACGTGTCTCTTATTTTTGTCTATAGAACAACATACTAAAAGCTCATTTAAATCGGAGAGGGTCAACTGGTTGTGTTCCCTTGTAAGTAAATCCGATCAATGGCACGACGTACAACTGATAACCTCCACACTGTGTACGACAACGATCGTACAACCGATAGAGTTGTTCGAGAACGTTTCCGAAACAACGGATGACTCGCTAGCGACGAAGGTTCAAAATCGGCCGCCAACGTCGGAAGGTCGAGAGGTTGCGAGCTCATTTTGGTCGGCTGAGTCAAAAATACGTCGAATTTATCCTGAGCGGAGCGCAAGGAAAAAAAATGAGCGGTATAGATCACGTGTACGGCGTTTATCTACACAATGATGGACTGATATTTGGCAATAAACGTTTCGACGGCGTACGATACGGATGATACGGACAACATAATTATTGACGGCGTACGATACGTCGGTACATTCGGTCTTTACGAGTTGATTTTCAAGAGAATTCCCGACGATCTCCTTTACACGGAAGAGGATATGCACAAGTACGAGACCATGCTGCTGGCAACAAACGCACATAAACGTAAACATCATTCGCAAGGTTGATTACACTAGTTTACAAAAAAAATTTTTTTTCAATTACTTTGGACCGGACTACGTGTCTCTTATAGATTTTTAGATGCTGAAAACGATGCCGCAAGCAAAACAATTCTAGCTCATTAGATTTCCAAGATAATTGAGGTTTAATATGTATAAAAAAATGTTTTTAGCGATATTTTACATTTTTTTATAAAAAAGGTGAACGTTATCTTGAAATTTCGATCAGAAATCATGAATGTATTGTTTATCCCCTCTAAAATACATTTTTTTTATTTCAATACCTTACTTTTTAGCCATGTTATGAAGGATTAAAGATAGGAGTTATCATGGGGACTCGGGCATCGTCATATGTGCATGCGGATTAATTTTTTAAGGTCACATTTTGATACCTGTACCTTAACACTTTTATGCACAGAATTATGAGATTAATCCGGTGTAATGAAAATATATAATTGCTTTAAAAAAAAATATGCAATTTGTGATATGCAACTATATATCTTTTGTATAAAATAATTTTCTCTCTCTCTCTCTCTGTCTGTCTATAAGTGTTGAGGTACTGTTATCAAAATGTGACCTTAAAAATTTAATCTGTATACACATATAACACTGCCGGAGTCCCCATATTCAAAATAGCTCCTATCTTTAATCCTTCATAACATGGCTAAAAAGTAAGATATTGAAATAAGAAAAAGTACATTTTAGAGGAGATGAACAATACATTCATGACTTCTGATCGAAATTTCAAGATAATGTTCACCTTTTTTATAAAAAAAATGTTAAATATCGTCAAAAAAACTATTTTTTACATATTAAAACTCAATTATCTTGGAAATCTGACGTGCTAGAATTTTTTCGCTTACGACATCGTTTTCAACGTCCAAAAATCTATAAGAGACACGTAGTCCGGTCCAAAGTAATTTTTTGCTGTAAACTAGTGTTATTGTCCAACAGGGGATACAAGTACAAACACGTAATCGCGCCGTTGATGTCGATCACATCCAAGAAACAGAAGAAATCTGGAAAGGGATTACCTCGCGTCATGACACTGAACGATAACGCGATCGATTACGTGCACTGGGATGATCCCAACGAGCTGGTGGATCATCTACGATTGCTCGACGCTTCACACCGAGCGGGTAACAACGCTCATAACAACGAGATGCTGTCGATCATCGAGGAACTTCGCGAAGCCGGTCTTATTATAAATTAAATCGCGTATTGACGAAACGAGTGATGTTCGCGAGAAAAAATACATTTTTTTCTTGTATGCTGTGTATTACGTATCGAATCATGAAAAAGAGATCCGATGAAAAAAAAAAAGTTAGCTCTGAGAGACGTCGGCTCGTCGAGGAATTGCATACTCCGACGAGTTGAAATTTTCCATGAAGGCGCGTCATAGTCCGAGGATACGACGATCTGTGGCAGGCTGATATCGTCGAGATACGCCCGTCCTTGGGTTACAACAGAGGTTGTCACTACATACTCATCGTCATCGATGTTGAGCAAGTACGCGTGGACCGTACCGCTCAAGGGCAAGGACGGAAGCGAGAAGGCTGACGCTATCGTTGAGATCATTCGAGAGAGTGGAAGATGTCCGAAAAATTTGCAAACGGATATAGGGAAGGAGTTTTACAATGCCGATATGCAGAAAATCTTGAAAAAAACATGATGTTAATCACTATTCCACGTATTCGACGTTGAAGGCGTCAGTGGTCGAGCAGTTCAATCGTACGCTCAAGAACGACATATGGAAGATGTTTACGCTCAACGGCAATTACAAGTAGGTTGACGAGCTGCCGCGTCTCGTGTCAAATTACAACGCGCGCAAGCATCGCACTATCGGCATCATGCTACTCGCCGACGTGACTCCCGCGATCGCTGAAAGACTCTTGGATACGGTGTACAGCGCGGTAAAAATCGCAGGTCCAGCGAAATTCAAAGTAGGCGATTTGGTATGCGTGAGCAAGTACAAGACGATTTTTGAGAAGGGTTACACGCCAAATTGGACTACTGAGGTGTTTACAATCGTTAAAGTACAGCGTAATTTCATATCTACCTATCTACTCGAGGACTATCGCGGAAAATTCGTCGCTGGAGCGTTCTACGAACACGAGTTGCATCGCGCTACTCATCCGGACGTGTATCGCATGTAGGAAGTACTGCGCAGGAAAGGAGACAAGGTGTACGTCAAGTGGTTGGGATTCGATGGATCGCACAATTCGTGGATACAAAAAAACAATGTCGTTTGAAAAAATTTTAATTCATATACTTTGTATACATATAACAAATATATCAATAAATATATAAACGTATAAAACATTTTTATTAACCCTTCCATCTTCATTTTTTTTTGGAGTATGCATATATACAATGAAATACGTGTATATAAATGTATGAATACATTTAGTGTAAATTATATAATGATAGTGATACATATATAATACATATATAAATGTACAAAGGTACAATATTAAAAAATACATTCCCAATAAACACTCCACAGTGTAAATATGGTGTAATATACGTACCCCAATAGTTTAGCATTGGTATAGAGAATAATAGTAAACGATTATTATACCGTATAACAGTATAGGTTAAATATATTGTAATAAATATACGTTATTTAAACGTTTTCAATGTACCTTATATTTACTCAAGGATATAAATATGATATAAATAAGTTATGTGATATGCGTATGACAATATACATTAAAAAATTGTCATAAATATACATTTTTTGAACGTTTTTAATAAACCTTATTTATGTTATGAATACTCAGTGGTATTAATATACTATAAATGTAATATATGATATATCTATAACAATATACATTAAAAAACTGTAATATATACATCTTTTGAATGTTTTTAGTAAACTTAATTGACGTTATTAAACATTCAGTAGTATTAATATGATATAGATATGGTGTATGATATACGTATAATATAATACATTTAAAAAATTGTAATAAATATACACATCTTTTAAACGTTTTTAATAAACCTAATTTATGTAGTGAACACTCAGTGATATAAATAACATATAAATATAGTCTACGATATACGTATAACAATATACATTTAAAATTGTAATAAATATACTTTTGAATGTTTTTAATAAACCTAATTTACGTAATAAACACTCAATGCTGTAAGTATAGTATTTAATATACTCAATAAATACTCACTGGTATAAATATGATGTAATATACGTACCAATGGTCTAGAATTGGTATAGATAAAAGTAATGAACGATTATTATACTATATAACAGTATACAGTTAAATATTGTAATAAATAGATATACAAACGCTTTCAATATATTATACTATATATACATTTAATGGGTACAAATAAAGTGTAAATATAGTATACTCGTATGATATACGTATAAAATATGCATTTAAAATATCGAAATAAATATACATTTTTTAACCGATTTTAATAAACCTAATTTACATAATAAACACTCAATAGTGTAATATATGTATCGAAAATTCAGAATTGGTATAGGGTATAGGTAAAAATAATAAATGATTATTATATCGTACAACGGTATACGTTAAAAAACTTTAATGAACATATATTTCTTAACACACACACACACACACACACACACACACACACACACACACACACACACACACACACACACACAC
>NW_017255943.1:149270-150225 GCF_001594055.1 Mycetomoellerius zeteki
CACGCGCACGCGCACGCACACGCACACGCACACGTTTTTAATAAACTTAATTTAACTAATAAACATTCGATATATATAGTCTAAATATGGTATACGTATCAATAATTTTGGACAAAAATAATGTAAATAATAAATGATTATTGTACCGTATAACAGCATACGTTTAAAAACTGTAATAAATATACGTTTTTCAAACGCTTTTATTATAATATACTTAATATACACTTAATGGGACAAATATCATACAAATATAATATATGATATACGTATAACAATATACATTAAAAAATCGTAATAAATATACACCTTTTAAACGTTTGGAATAAACCTAATTTACGTAATAAATACTCAATGGTATAACATATGTATCAAAAATAAGATTTGGTATAGGTAAAAATAATAAACGATTATCACTCGTACCGTATAGCGGTATATCTTAAAAAACTGTAATGAATATACATTTTTTTAACGTTTTTAATAATCCTAATTTATCTAATAAGCATTCAATATGATATAAATGTATGGTATAAATAGAACGAGTCGGAATAAAAAATTAATCACAGAAGAAAAGTTAACACAATATAATTGCATTAAGTGTATCCCATATGACAATAAGAACTATGTACGTCAACAACTATGGGTGGCATAATGGATACGAGACTCATAACCCTGAGGTCCCAAGTTCAAAACTTCGCGTTATCCGATGTGCACCATGGGGAGGTTGCTCGGTCGGAATTTGCGCATCATGTGTGTGTGCGCGCGCGCGTGTGCGTGTGTGTGAACACAGTTAGAGATAAGGACCCCGAGGTTCATCAGTCCTTCGGTATTTTAGGGACTGACGAATCTTGAGGAATCACGAGCGCGTGCGCACGCACACACGCACACACACACGATGTGCAAATTCCGACCGAGCAACCTCCCCGTGGTGCACATCGGATAACGCGAATGCCGGCGG
>NW_017255943.1:150280-154738 GCF_001594055.1 Mycetomoellerius zeteki
GAAACCAAATGTCATCTGTGTCATCATCTTCAATTTCGGTAAACAAAAAATTGGCTAACATAGAGCGGTAACGCTCGCCATTGACTGTAACGGCGACTCCTTGCTGATTTTCGAAGAAAAATGGTCCAATGATGCCTCCAGACCACAATCCGCACCAAACGGTCACTCGTTGAGGATGCATTGGCTTCTCCATGGCGACGTGTGGATTTTCTGAGCCCCAGATCCGACAATTTTGTTTATTAACATAACCTCCGATGTGAAAATGAGCTTCATCTGAAAAGATGATTTTTCGGTAAAAATGCCCATCTTCGGCTAAACGATCTTCAACCCATTGGGCGAACCGGAAACGCAACGGATGGTCATGAGGCTTCAGTTCTTGGACTAATTGAACTTTGTAAGCCTTCATACCGAGGTCTTTATGCAAAATTCTCCTCAAAGAAGTGCGAGAAATGTTCAATTCTTGAGAACGATGACGAGTTGATGTTGATGGTTGTTCACTAACACTCTGAGCAACAGTGGCAATGTTTTCAGCTGTCCGCACTGTAGGAGCACGAGAACGTGTTGTTTTATCCAACAACGATCCAGTTTCACGAACTCGCTTCACAAATTGATTCACATACTGACTTGAAGGCACGTTTTGTTTACCAAAAATTTTTTGTAATTTTCTTACAGTTTCAGTAGAAGACTCACTATTTTGGAAATATGTTTTCAATATTTCCCACTTTTGTTCAAGCGAAAAGCGACTCATTTTGTAAATGTCAAACATAAAACTAACTTTCTCTCATAACACGGATGATGTAAGTGTTGCCAAAATCAAAGTAATCGGTAGTTGAAATTGAAAACGTTAGATGGCCCACCCTGTATATACGTATATAAAATGGGATGGGTTGGGGACATGTCCACTTATATATACGTTCATCATATACGTTTCTTACACGTACAATACGTATGGTTGTATGTGTTTTTATACGTTTCTTATACCAATCCGTGTTTATTGGGTTGTATGAAAATATAAAAGAAAACATGTACGATACGCGCAAATTAAGATAATAATACATAAAAAATAGTAAAACATAATAATAGTAATACATAAGAAATAATAATACATGTGAGAAGCGAATAGGCCCTAGGTACCTTAGACGGTCCTATAACAGAAACCGAACAAGACCAAGTGGCGCCCTATACTGCGCATTATCGACGGAGTGAGAGTAATGATCGAAAGAGAACGGACGGGAGCGCGACAGTAGCAGTAGTAGTAATGGAGGAGAGTAAGAGAATAAACGAAAATTATCCGACGCACGTGTATTTTCTTCACCCTTAGCTAGATCCTACATATTTTGGGGGCTCGAGTCAGGATTAAGCGAGTCGTGGAAAAGAACAGAAAAATTGCGTCGACCGTTGTATCAATAAGTCGTAACATATCGAATCAAAAGCAAGATTGTGTAGAAGAAGTTAGCTCGAAGGAACCGCGCTCTAAAAAAAAAAAAGTTGAAACGACAGTGTAGAAGATAGAGATATACTTTTATTGTTCAATACGTTGCTGTTCGACAGAGCGAATCCAAGCAAGATTATTCAGCAAAGGAGAATAGATAAGTTGAAAGATGTCAAACTCAGGTAGACAAGGAAGCGACGAAGGTAACTATACAGGAGATGATGAGATGAACCTAACGATCGTATCCAGCACAAGGCAAGGGGGAAACGCATCAAAGGGAACAGAAAACAAGGTTAGTAAAGGGGTTAAGAAGAAGTTAAGTGAAAAAAAAAAAGACAGAAAAGGTGATAGTAAAAGTAGAAAAGATAGTAAAAGGTAACTAACTAATGAAGCCATTGATAAAATGATAGTAACACAATTAAAAGATGAATTGAAACGACTAAATTTGGCGAAAGACGGAAGAAAACAAGATTTAAAAGAACGATTGAAAGAACACATTCGAGAAATAGAGGAAGTTGAGACAACAGAGGAAGGCTCGTATGAAGAAGAGGCAGATAGCATCAACGAAACAGAAGAGGAAAGTAGCGACAGTCAAAGTGACAATGAAGAACAAAACATACGTAGACGGAGGCGAAGAAGAAATGTAAGAGAACCTGTGTCATCTAACCTAAAATTTACTATAAAGGATGTCGAAAATAGTATCGCTCAGGTGACGACAAGCTATCCATCGAAAAGTTGAGCGATTTCGAGGATCTAAGTTCATTACTTCAGTGGAACGAATTGCAAAAGGTTATTTACGGTAAGAGACTCTTAAAAGGATCAGCTAAAAGATTTGTTACTTATGAACGTAGCATTCAATCATGGAATACACTTAAGCGAAGGCTATCACGCGAGTTTAAGACAGATTTAAATAGTGCATTAGTACATAAGGAACTTACAAAACGTAAGAGACAAGCAAATGAAATGGGACGTCAATATGTGCATACGATGCAAGAAATAATAAGTCAAGGGCACGTTGAAACAGAAGCATTAATCCAACATATAATAGATGATGTACAGAATGAAGAGACCAATAAGACAATACTACACGGTGCGTCGACACTACATAACTTAAAAAAGAAATTCGAGATATATGATAGAGAATGAAAGAAAGAACAAAAAACATCGGAAAGAAAGAAACAGCCAAGAATAAAACAAGAAAAGACGGGAAACCTGCGCATTGTTTTGGATGCGGCGCAACAGACGACGAGGTGGCGAATTGCACACATAAAGAAAAGGGACCGAAATGCTTTCGATGTAATGAATTTGGACACATTTCGGCAAAATGCACAAAACTCATAGAAACGAAGCGTAATAAGGAAGTCAACATAGTCAGAATGACCGATGTCAAAACGGTGCCAGTGACGTTAATGGAAATAATATTGAAGCATTATTAGATACGGGCAGTGATGTAAACCTCATGCGTGAAGATGTCAGCAACCGAATTCGAATCTCCAAATTACAGAAGACTACAAGAGTGTTCACAGGCCTCGGCAACACACTAACGAAGCCAATTGGCAAATGCAGTGAATGCCTAACTATTGGCGCAGATACATTCAAGGACATATTCATAGTCCCTACAACATCGATGACCTCAGAACTAATCCTAGGAAGGACATTGTTAGAAGAAGCTGAAGTTTTAATAGAGAAGAATAAAATCACAATAAGAAGAATCTCCGGAGAAGGAACCGATGAAACTGCTATGAACACGAGTACTACAAATGATTCCCATGTAAATGAGCAAATCAACATAGAAGAAATAAAAACAGAAATAACAGCTGAAGAACAGAAGAAAAATGGAGCAGACAAGGACACCGCAGAGATCAACGACGACATCCATAAGATGATGCTGCTAAACCACATCGAGCCAAACGAGAATGAGATTCCAGAGCCGTATAAATCTAAACTCAGTAAGTTGATAGAAGAATATACTTCTAAGGAAAAAGTACAAACATCAGTTCAAACGAAGATTATCTTAAGCGATGACAAACCAGTAAATCTCTGGCCTCGAAGATTAGCACCGAAGGAAAAGCAAATTCTCGACGAACAATTAAAGGAATGATTAACTCAAGATATCATAAGACCAAGTCAAAGTGACTATGCTAGTCCAGTCGTGATAGTGCCGAAGAAAAATGGGACCTACAGACTATGCATCGATTATCGATTATTAAATCGTAAAGTATTAGGTGTACAAAAAAGTTCTGAGCTTTTTTTTGTAAAATTCAATCTTTATTCAAAAACAAACGAAAAAATATTAATCAGCGAAATATTCTCCGTTTGCATCAACGACCTTTTGCCATATTTCGGGTAGCTTGCGAATTCCTTGACGATAGAAACTCACCGGCTTCGAAGCGATAAAGTCATCAATGCATTTTCGTATTTCTTCTAATCTCACGAAATGTGTATCAGCCAAATGATGCTGCAGCGACCGGAATAGGTAGTAATCGGAAGGCGCCATGTCTGGGCTATACGCCGCGTGCGGAAGAAGTTCCCAGCCTAACGCAAAGATATGGTCCTGAGTCGCTTTCGCAACATGTGGTCGAGCATTGTCATGAAGCAAGATCACTTTACGACGTCCTTGGCCAGTAAATGGCCTCTTTTCTTCTAATGCATCGCTCAAATTGGTCAATTGTTGTTGGTAGCGGTCTGCCGTGATTGTTTCACCCGGTTGTAACAACTCGTAGTACAACACACCTTTCCAATCCCACCAGATACAGAGCAAAACCTTCTTGGCGTGGATATTGGGCTTTGGCGTCGATGTCGAAGGTTGACCAGGATCAACCCATGATTTTCTACGTTTAGGGTTATCATAAAGAATCCACTTGTCATCGCCTGTAATGATTTTGTGCAGAAAATCTTTTTTCCGGAACTTTGAAAGCAAAGTGAGTGCAGTGTCACGCCGTCGATTTTTGTTGTCTTCGGACAATTCATGCGGAACCCATCTGCCTTCCTTCTGAACCTTTCCCATCGTACGTAATCGTACGGAA
>NW_017255943.1:155387-155622 GCF_001594055.1 Mycetomoellerius zeteki
CCTGCTACTAGCGAAAACCGACGGCACTAATACAACCGAGGGGTCAAGTGTTCTTAGTCTTTCTTGGAGAGTTCTCCAATTAGTGCCGCTCGAATCCTGCACGCGCACTCGAATCAATCGACGACCAGGGGGTAGAGAGAGGTTCTTTGCCTCCCTCCGGGCGTTCCCGGACGTCCGAACGACCGACGCACGCTTCCGTACCGATTCTTGTTTCGACCGGCCGAGACAACAGGGG
>NW_017255943.1:155859-160670 GCF_001594055.1 Mycetomoellerius zeteki
TTCGTATTCCTACCGCCTGTATTATAGTCCGATTCGTGCTATTCCTGTATTTCGTGTATTTTCCAGCCGCCTGTATTATATGCCGTTTTTGCGTTAATCTTTGTATAGCGTTCAAATTCCAGCCGCGTGGATTATCGTCCGTTTCACGTCAGTATATGTTGCGTTAATGATTCTTTCTTTTATTCTTTGATTCTTTCTTTTACACGTATTATGTACATGTCCGTTTCTTCTTGATTAAATAAATGTTCACGGCGGAATTACCTACACGCGTAATATTATTGTAAGTGCCTTCCTTCTCCGATACGAACCTCTCGCGTTTCCGACCGCCTTAACCGACGAGCTACGTACAAGCAATGGGAGTTAGGTTGTTTCAAGATATATAAAATTTAAATTGTTATTTCGGTTGTATGAAATCTAAAGCTCAGAACTTTTTTGTACACCTAATAATTAAGGACCGGTTTCCTGTACCTCTCGTTGAAGAGAAGATTGACAGCTTGAAGGATGCACGAATATTTTCATTGATTGATCTGACAAATGGATTTCTCCACGTACCGGTTGAGGAAGAATCCTGAAAGTTCATGGCGTTTGTGAAGGTCTGTATGAATTCAAGATGACCCCTTTCGGATTATACTATAGCCCAGCCAGTTTTATGAGATTTGTTAACGAAGTCTTTAAAGATCTAATATCGGAAGATAATAATAATTTACATGGACGAATTGTCATACCAGGAAACAATTATGAACATGCTTATGAGAAACTAGTGAGAACCTTAAAAACGGCAGAAGAACACGGATTGAATATTAATTGGCATAAAAGCAGCTTCCTTAAAACAAAGATTGAATTTTTAGGACATGAAGTAGAAAATGGCCATGTGCGCCCGGCCAAGGCTAAAATCAAAGCGGTTACGTACTTTCCAGAGCCAACATCTAAATTACAGGTTGTCAGTTTCCTTGGCTTAACAGGACTTCCGTAAGTTCGTCCATAATTATGCACGAATTGCTCGACCGTTATCTGATCTGTTAAAAAAGGATAAAAGATAAGATGTTTCTACATCGGTGAAGAACAGAAAAAGGCAATTTTGACATTGAAGAACATTTTATCTCAGGAGCCAGTACTTCGCATCTACGATGTTAACGCGATCACAATTACATACAGATACCAGTTCGGAGGGATACGGTGATATACTACTACAGAAGAACTCTGATGAAGAACAATTCCACCCGGTTTACTATTGGAGCAGTAAAACCTCAGACATAGAGAAGAAATACCATTCTTACGAATTGGAAATCCTGGCGATCGTGCGAGCACTACAAAAATTTAGAGTCTACTTACTTGGATTAACTTTCAAGATAGTGACAGACTGTGAAGCATTTAAAAAGACTGATGAAGAAAGAAATAACTCCCAAGATCGCACGTTGGATATTAACTATGGAAGAATTCTCATCATCGAGCATCGCCCACTCAATTAAAACACGTGGATGCATTGAGTCGCTCTCCAATCATGTTAATCGAAGATAAGCTCGTGGTTATGATACGAAAAAAGCAAGATGAAGAAGAAAAACTTCGAGTAATTAAGTTACTACTGGAAAGAGGTCCCTACCAGGACTACGTACTTAACGATGGTATATTGATGAAACGGATTAACAATACAACAGTGATTGTGCTGCCGCTATGTATGCAAATCGACTTAATTTGGTGAACGCATGATCAAGGCCACTTTGGTGTGAGAAAGATGTCGGAAAAGATAAATAAGGTTTATTATATATCAAGCCTCAAGAGTAAATCAGAAACCTTTATAAGTTGCTGTGTACCTTGTGTATTAGCAGAACGGAAGAAAGGGAAGCGTGAGGGCGTGTTGGCACCAATACCAAAAGGAGACCAACCGCTGCATACGTATCACATAGACCATTTAGGTCCTATGACCATTACAGGCAAATTGTATCGGTACCTTCTAGTAATAATCGACGAATTTTCCAAGTTTGTTTGGATCTATCCCACCAAAACCACGAACACGAAGGAAATGTTAAGCAAGTTGAAGGAACTACAAAGGACTTTTGGTAATCTCTCGAGAATCATCACTGACAGAGGTTCCGTTTACACTTCAGCTGATTTCAAGGAATATTGTTCAGAAGAACAAATTAAGGATATACTTATCACCACTGGAGTCCCTCGTGGAAATGGCCAGGTGGAGAGGATTCATCAGATCATCATCCATCTGTTAACTAAATTAAGCATGGCTGATCCCACAAAATGGTTTCGATTCACACATAAGGTTCAGCAATGCATCAATAACACATACCAAAGGAGTGTTAAAATGACACCATTCGAACTACTATTTAGAGTCAAGATGCGACAAAAAGAAGACGCCGAAATCCGCGAATTCATCGACCGAGAAGTAGCGGAATTATATCAAGAAAACCGACAAGAGCTGCGGCAAATAGCAAGAGAAAATATTCTGAAAACCTAAGAAGAAAATCGTCGAAATACAAAGAGGGTCACTAAATCTGCTATTACTTATGCGGAAGGAGATTTAGTAGCTATACAAAGGACGCAATTCGGAACTGGGCTGAAAATAAGCAAGAAGTTCTATGGGCCCTATCGCGTGACGAAGGTCAAGAGAAATGACCGTTATGATGTGGCCAAGGTTGGATCTGGTGACGGTCCCGAGCGAACATTCACTGCTGCTGATCTGATGAAACCCTATCTTATATCCTCTTCCGGGACAGGAGAGATAGCAGAATGACCGAGTGTGAGAAGCGAATAGGCCCTAGGTACCTTAGAGCCCTGTAACAACAACCGAACAAGACCGAGTGGCGTCCTAGACTGCGAGACATTATCGATGGAGCGAGAGTAATGACCGAAAGAGAACGGACGGGAGCGCGGCAGTAGCAGTAGTAGTAATGAAGGAGAGTAAGAGAAGAAACGAAAATTATCCGACGCACGTGTATTTTCTTCACCCTAGCTAGATCCCACACATACATAAGAAATATTAATACATAAGAAATAGTAATACATAAGAAATATTAATACATAAAACATAATAGTATTATTTACATAAAAAACGTAATAGTAATACTTATATAATATAATGTAAAAACATACTATGTGAAAGTACAATAATAGTAATACATAAACCATAATACGAGGGTCGTCTGAAAAGTTTTGAGCCTAACATAGAAACAAGTAATTTTTCGGTCAAATTCAATTTTATTTTTCCACATAGCCTCCTTTTAAATCGATACATTTTTTCCAGCGATACTCCCACCCCTTTAATCCATTCAAATAATACTGAGCGTCTTGCTTTGCAAAATAGGCGTCTACGGATGCGATGACCTCCTCGTTCGATGAAAATTTCTGTCCTCCGAGCCAAACTTTGAGCCTAGGAAACAGAAAAAAATCTCGCTGGGGGCCAGATCTGGTGAATACGATGGATGGTCAATTAATTCGAATCGCAATTCGTGAATTTTTGCCATAGCGACCACTGAAGTGTGAGACGGTGCGTTATCTTGATGGAACAGCACTTTCTTCTTTTTCAAATACGGTCGTTTTTTCTCAATTTCTGCCTTCAGCTTGTCAAGCAATGATGCGTAGTACGTCCCTATTATTGTACCTTTTTCAAGATAGTCGATCAACACAATTCCATGACTGCCCCAAAAAACAGTCGCCATCACCTTTCCCGCCGATAAAACCGTCTTCGCTTTCTTCGGAGCAGGTTCACCCTTCGCAGTCCACTATTTTGATTGTTCTTTCGTTTCAGGAGTGAAGTGGTGGACCCAAGTTTCATCAACCGTTATTAATCGACGCAAAAAATCCGACTCGTTTCGCTTAAACCGCTCCAACAGGGCCTTAGAAATGTTCATTCGAATGCGTTTTTGATCCAGAGTGAGCAAGCGCGGCACCCAACGCGCGGTTAACTTACGCATGCCTAATTCTTCAGTCAATATATGACAAACACGTTCTTTTGATATGTCAACAGCCTCTGCTATCTTCCTAACCTTAATTCGACGGTTGTCCATTATCATTTGATGAATTTCTTCGATGTTATCGGTGGTGGTCGCAGTTGTTGGCCGTCCCGAACGCTCATCATCAGCTTAGCTGGTACGACCACGTTTAAATTCAGCTACCCATCTTTTCACGGTGGCAAATGATGGGGCAGAGTCCCCATAAACAGCGTCCAACTCGGCTTTAATTTGCGTAGATGTATTGCCTTTCAAATGCAAGAATTTAATTATAGCACGATATTCAATTTTTTCCATTTTTACAAAATGACACAAATGATTGTCAAACAAGAACTGAACGTCCAAAGTGGCCACAATTGTTACAGATATCTTTCGTAAGTATCACGATTATAATACCGGAATGGCTTTGACGAGTAACGCCATCTTCATGATGAGGCTCAAAACTTTTCAGACGACCCTCGTAATTGTAAACGCGACACACGTACACACATACGTGCGCGCGCGCGCACATACCGTTTAGTTTAGGATAACTGTAATTTATATCCATGTACTATTAATAACCTTTTTTTTTAATTATATAGTATGTTATTATTATTATAATATCCGTACACCATTTATAATTTTTTTTATTTAATTCATTATGTTAATATTCATATATTAGTTATAATCCTTTTTTTTATTATGATTTTATAATAAATTTACGTTAATTTTAAAATGAACATCTTTGTCCAATAGGACATATTTATTTAAAACCCCTCGTATCCCGTATTCCCACTAGCATTCTTAAGTTCGCGCGTGGTCCAGTCCTGGGTAAAAAGGATTAAGTTCCTTGACCCGAAAGTAGGACCGACG
>NW_017255943.1:161063-186449 GCF_001594055.1 Mycetomoellerius zeteki
GTCGGCTGGGCCCAACGCATGTCGCATCAAATTAAAAATTCAATATCTCAAAAATTCGCAAACATTCGCAAAATATTTTTTTACGGTTGTAATCCAGAAGTGTTCTATAATAAAATGACGTTGAGTTTGTTCTGGGCGATTTTAAGCAATTTTTGTAATTGAATAAAATACAAAAAAAGTATTTTTTTATTATTACAAACAAAGTAATTTTTTTCCCCACTTATTAATTTTTATAATTAGAAGGGAAAAGGTATATATTTTACAAATTTAACACCCATGAAGGAAAACAATATATTTGTTATTAAGAATTTATTAACATTTAAAATTGACAAATCGAAAATAACCAAATTTAGACATTAATTAAGAAGTTATTAATATAACAATATCTCAAAACATAGTGGAATATGATAGAGGAATAGTTTTAAAATATTATTAGCGTGATGAGATTATAATATCTTATATTTCATTTTTTAGCCCAATGTCCAAAGTTTACATAGGATCGCCCCACTGTGCGACGTTCGCACTGCTCAAAGGAAACAGGTGTCATAGGGTCTCTTCGGGACGCTGACCCATATTCCCGAGCAATAAAAGGTACGTTCGACTCGGGTGTTCGCCTCTGCGCGCATACCTGAGAGACTGAGTCTAAGCGTCTTTCACACCCTCTCATTTCCCTCCTTGTCTCCTTCAATCAAATCTTCCGAGAGCTTGGACGAAACAATAATTGATGAACAACGTTCCTAAGAAAAATATGATAGCAAACGTAGTCCTAAGATATACTGATTTGACTCATCGACGAACTTTCTGAAAAAAAATTATTATTGTAGTCCATATATAGGAATACATGTGTGGCTAACGTGACACCCGTCACCTGACCTCATCAATAACACAGTGTTGTCATTTTCCAGAGCATGTGTGCGCCTAACCGCGATTACGCCTGGCGCGTGAGCGTAACAATATTACATGTATAATGTTTGTGTCAGCTTTGCCTTAGTTGGCTGAATTGATTCACGATCTCATACGCACATGTGAATATGTTACATCTTACCGATTATCATCGAGTGAATAGACGCATTTTCATACTTTAACGCTCTATGATTCGGTCCCTAGGCATTTTTGGACTTTGTGCCCATTGAGATATTTGTTCAGGACAGTAAGGAGAACAACATACTAAATTTTCGGACAATTTCACCGAAAGCCAAAATCCATAAGATTGATGCGGGGTCCGCAAGCACCGCGCCAGCAATGTCACGTTTTGTCTATGGCTACGTTTACATCGTACGCTTAGTCCGCGGCCTATACAATAGACGTTTTTGTTTATCCTGCAGGTTAAACAAAGACACCTATCGTATTCGTCGCAGACTAAGCATACGGTGTAAATGTAGCCCATATAGTGGCCCTAGCGAGCGACTGACGTGCCGTGACCAACGAACTGACCAGGCGCCGCTAGGCGACCAGTCTGGCGTGTTCATGGCACAATAAGAATTAAGAAATAATAGTGGGATCGACTCGATTTCTTTGATTTGAAGAAGTTTTTTGTTGTTCCTTTCTATCAGAATTTAAAAAATAGTTTTTATTGTTTTGCTCTTTTTAAATGAAAGAAATATATTTTTTATATATAACAAAAAAATTTTCTTAAATGAAAACAGTTTCTTTATATAATAAAAAAATTACAGTTATTCCTTAACAAAAAAAATAATTTTTTTGTTATTATTACTTCTATTTTTCTTTATTTCTTTAGTTCAATTTATTATTTACTTTTTCACATACCTATATTCTGTTTTATTAACTACAATTAATTATTAACAAACGCATTGCATCGCTAGCAAGATTTGAACTTACGATCCCTAGAACGGTAGCCTAATACATTTACAATGAGCTAATCGCACGCTTGTGATCGAGTCATTATCAACGTTACTTATATACTCCTACTGTAACATTCTTAATTTGATGCCCCTGACAGTTTAATATTATTAATATTTGAGAAAATTACATGGAAATGAAATAATACGTTGGTATTTATTAACTTAGTTAGGAAATGATAATGACAAAGCGATTGTCCTCAGTCTCGAGAGATCGTTCGACCATGACGGACGTGTTTCGTCTCGCTGCGATCTGAGTGTTGTATGTTTTATTTTTGAGCGCAAGTGTGGCCGTGTTTGACTGTGTTATTTGTGTTTGTGTTCTAGCGTTTTTCTCCCCCATTCTATCCCATCCTTGTTGTCGTTCTTTCCGCCGAGAAGTGATTGTCCTCGGCACCGGCACGATACTTTTCAGCACCAGGCTCTGTGACAGATTTTCTAATCACAATAGTCGTAAGATTAATATTTCAGGCTCACGGGGCAGAGTAACGCTTTTTTCTGTCAGATTCTTTCGTTTTATGAAAAAACACGTCGAGTAAGTCTAATTTTATTGATTTTTCGTGTAAAAATGAAGCTTTGAAAAGAAAAAAGGGTAACAATTTAATTTCGCTACTGCCACCTAAAAAATCAGTGAGATTAGGTTTACTTGATGTGGTTTTGCATAAAACGAAAGAATTTGGCAGAAAAAAGCGTTACTTTGCCCCGCGAGCCTGAGATATTAATCATTAATCACTAAATAAAAGAAGGGCTACGAGCCAATTATAATGTAAAATATTTAATAATTTAAAATTCATACATACAAACGTTTCGTACATACAAACGTTGGTGTGAACCATGCTATACAGTCTTCATCACGACGGAACCGATACATCGACAGTGAGCTGTTGTACGAACATCGCACGTAATATCCTATCCCAATAAACACAAGATGGTATTATATATTATACATTTAAATCAGGTATTTACGGGGAGGCCTAAATCCATATAATCCTAATTGTGATGTCCACCTGATAGATGTTGTCATATGCTAAATGTATTCGGTTTTATAACGTTATTCTTCAACCAATTAAAATCGTATATATTATGATAAACACGATATTATCGCAACTAAAATTATATGGACCTGTTAAACATTGATTCTACTACATTTAGATCTCCCATAAATACCTTATTTAAACGTATAATATAATATCATGTTTTTTTTACTTGGCCTTACCTTAGTAGGATTCGAACCTGGAACCTCTGGATCATGAATCTTCTGCTTTACGTGCTACACCATATCTTAAATTGATAGATGATTTACTTATTGTCTATTTATGTTATAATCAAGACATATACATTTAATATACCACATTTATATAAGTCAAATATCTCCCTTCCGCTTTATTGCTCTTTATTCAATGCTTTATAAAAAGTGTTACAGTGATCGGATTTAGTTCAAATATGCGCCGTTTTGTTCGATAATCTGTTTCCATCTAGACGGCAACTTCATAATACCCCCCTCGTAGAAGCCCCCCTCCTTACTTGCGAAGAACTCGGACAGCCACTTTTCACAATCCTGTATTGAGTTCAACTTTACACCACCAAGGGCGTTCGCCATGGACAAGAACAGGTGGTAATCACTTGGCGCTATGTCCGGGCTATATGGTGGATGCGATGAAACCTCCCATCCGAGCTCCCGTAGCTTCTGACGAGTCATCAACGAAGTGTGTGGTCTGGCGTTGTCCTGGTGGAACACTACACCCCTCCTGTTGGCCAATTCTGGACGCTTCTGGTCGATCGCCTGCTTCAAGCGGTCCAGTTGTTCGCAGTAGATGGTAGAATTAAGCGTCTGGCCATATGGGAGCAGCTCATAGTGGATTATACCCTTCCAATCCCACCAAACACACAGCAAAACCTTCCTGGCCGTCAATCCCGGCTTGGCCACTGTTTGGGACGATTCACCGGCCTTCGACCACGACCGTTTTCGCTTGATATTGTCGTATGTGATCCATTTTTCGTCGCCAGTCACCATCCGCTTCAAAAATGGGTCGAGTTCGTTGCGTTTCAGCAGCATATCGCAGGCGTTGATTCGGTCCAGAAGGTTTTTTTGCGTCAAATCATGCGGCACCCAAACATCAAGCTTTTTTTTGTATCCAGCCTTCTGCAGATGGTTTAAAATGGTTTGGTGACTAACTCCCATCTCCCGGGCGATGTCACGAGATGCCACATGCCGGTCTAACTCGATGTTTTCTATGATTTGATCGGTATTCGTCGTCACAGGTCTTCCGCCGGCTGGCTTATCCATGGTTTCGTTTTCACCGGCTCTGAATCGTCGAAACCATTCCTCCGCGGTTCGAAGTGATAGAGTACCATTCCCCAAAACACCATTAATCTCACGGAACGTTTCTCTAGCGGATTTGCCTTTAACGAAGGAAAACTTTAAAATAGCGCGAATTTCGGCGTTAGTGAACTCCATGTTTACACGTCTATAACTGTTGAACGCAATATCCAAACTAATCATGCATAGCGTCGTTTTGTAGGTTATGTCAAGACCTTTGAAATGGTGTATAGTATTGCCAGATACGACCTCTGTAGCGCTTTGTACATAGCCGCGAAATTCAAAAGACAAAAAAGCGGAAGGGAGATATTTGACAACCTTACTATATGTTAATTCTATAAATATATCAATGCGTATATACTTTTTATCCTTATTGTAAATATGCGCTCAACCTTTAATTAATATATTTAGATAGTATATCATAAATATTAAATCCAGGTATGATATACCATTTAAATACATTAATAATTTTTAATACGTTATTTAAAAAACAATAATTTTTGCAAATTATAAACGTATTAAAAAGTGTTTTTTTAATTAGAATATTATATTCTGTTTTTATACTTATAGTATACATACATTATGTACGTAATACTTGTTTCATGAACTATTTAACATATTTTAACGTACATGCCATGTACCTATATCAATTTTATACCACACTTAATTTAATAAGCGCATAATATACCAAAGTGAGCGTATAATATACCAACTGACTCTGTTTGTATTAGTTCATATTGCTTATAATTTATATTACCGATTATCAGTTTCTGTATGACTGTATAATTTTCATATTTCTTATATTTTATATTTATTTTTTATAATTCTGTATGACTGTGTATTTTTCGTATATTTATATTACCGATTTTATTTGTATGACTTATGTTTAACAGAAATCATACATTACACATAAGCGGATAAACACATTGCCGATTTCACATCGTACCAATATGTTGGCGGAGATACTGCGAGATGAAAGGGAAGTTTCTGAATTATAATTTTTAATTTTATATATTCTTTTTGTATTTTTTTTCAATTCTAACATTGAGAATGATCCGATGCAGATCGAAATGTTTATTATTGCCGGCATTTAGAGATTAAAGTTATTGTATGTTTATTTTATTTTTATTTTTATTTTTTAATTTTGACACTGTGTATTAACCTTGGCTCGTAGCTCTATTACCCATTTATATTTAATTTATTGAGCCTTATTACCATTATACATTTTATATCAATATGTGTTTATTGAATGTGTATATCATCATTTAAGCAAGTAAATATTTATTATACTCATATACTTATCTGTTTTTATACAGTTTATTAACTCAGTTAAATAAAGACGATTATTATTGTTATTATCATTCATATTATTATTAGTATATAACAATTAAATTGCGTGTCACATTAGTTTTGAAAAAATCCATAAAATCATTAAATTAGAATAAAAAATATGTAATCGTAGACGTGTATTATGAATAATTGTATAATGTGCGATATCTTCATACGTTTATAAATGGAAATGTCTGTAATTATTAAATGTTGAAAACGTTTTAGCTCAATATGGGTTAAATAAAAATAATAAAATATGTTTATTATATGCATAATATTTTACAAGGGGAGGACGCGGTGACTCACCCTGGGATTTGGACCCCAATTTTTTTAATTATTCTTGAGACGAAAAAAAAAGATACGTGTCCCGGCGTTTGATTGAATAGGCCTTAGTTTCGGAGAAATAAATTTGTGAAAATTGGGCATATCCGCGGCGCGCCATATGAGCCTTCCCGGTAACTTTTCTTCCGAGTGCGGTTGGCTTCGTGAGTTAGGTGCTTGCTTCATAATTCCTAAGACCCAAGTTCGCTCCCGGAGAGGTCAGTAATTTTTTTTTTTTAATAAGCGTTTTTATTTATTTTTATTCATTTTGATCATACTTATATAGTATGCAAATTTTTGAAATAGAAAATTTAATTTAATATAACATTATAAACATTAATGTAAATTTAATTTTAAGGGAATTTTAATTCAAGTAATAACATTTAAAATAATAAGTAAATAATAATAATAATAATATATAAGTTATGTAAAGGTAACATATAAAGGCAATGTATCATTTTCAAATTGCTTAAATTGAAAATTTAATTGGAAATAATATGAACAGTATTTTAAATTTCTAGTTTTAAAAATAATTAATCGTAGGAGAAGAAAAATAAACAAACATCGAAATGTGAATATGTGAATATTTTTATTACAAAAGTTAATTATTTGTTGTGGATTTATTACAAAATTTAATTATTTTGATGTGGAACAATTATTTGGATGATAAACATCATAAAAACATTTAAAGCATATAAATTTTCTACAGTTTGCACAATGAATAAATGAAGGAGTATTACATATACATTTATTTTTCCGTAATTCCGGGGGAAAACATATTTCGTTGACGTTTAGAAACACATTTCTTTTAGAAATTAATAGTCGTCACTACGTAACAGGGCCTCACAATGACAAAACATGAAAGAATTTCGGCTTTATAACCGACTACCTGCAAGGAGATTAAAAACCTCTCGTTTATTTACCATTTTGTGTCCGCTTCTTTTACCGGTTTTCAATTTAAGCAATTTGAAAATGATACATTGCCTTTATATGTTACCTTTACATAACTTATATATTATTATTATTATTATTTACTTATTATTTTAAATGTTATTACTTGAATTAAAATTCCCTTAAAATTAAATTTACATTAATGTTTATAATGTTATATTAAATTAAATTTTCTATTTCAAAAATTTGCATACTATATAAGTATGATCAAAATGAATAAAAATAAATAAAAACGCTTATTAAAAAAAAAAAATTACTGACCTCTCCGGGAGCGAACTTGGGTCTTAGGAATTATGAAGCAAGCACCTAACTCACGAAGCCAACCGCACTCGGAAGAAAAGTTACCGGGAAGGCTCATATGGCGCGCCGCGGATATGCCCAATTTTCACAAATTTATTTCTCCGAAACTAAGGCCTATTCAATCAAACGCCGGGACACGTATCTTTTTTTTTCGTCTCAAGAATAATTAAAAAAATTGGGGTCCAAATCCCAGGGTGAGTCACCGCGTCCTCCCCTTGTTAGTTATAAAAACGTATATGTAAAATATTTGTACAAATATTTATTGATGTTTTAAAGACGTATTATACCGTTTTAAAGATGTATAATACCGTATTTTCTAAACATTTATAAATGAGATTTCTTTCATAAATTATATACGTTTCAAATAAACGTTTGTCCGATTATATCAATAAACGTAGATACACCCTTAAAATTAAACCTTTTTTTCTGTATACTGTTTTTCAACGTATAAAATCCGTTTTGTATTATGCAAATGTAATAAAAACGTATACAATTATCGTATATTATACGATGGTATAAAAACGATAAAAATTTAAACATTTATCTGGTATACAACTATTATACTTACACCATTTTTATACCTACTTTATGTTTAATGAACGTTTAATATCATGTGTTTATTGGGATACTACACACCTCGTGCTGTTGGTAGGTATACAACGATGCGTCTTCCTTATCGGGTTCCATCTTCCGCAGAACGCACTCTAGATCGGCGTAGACAATGAACGGGGTGCGCTCCTTGTAACAGTGGTTCCCAAATTTGAGCCATCTGTCATCCTTGCTCGGCAGTCGGATTGCGCAGTTATTTATTTTTTGGCAGTCCACTACGTATGACTGCAACTTTTTAGCCGACCCGAAATAGTGCAGACGTCTGAAAAAGAAAAAAAGGCGGAAATTATTACTAATATTGTCATTATTATTTTAAGAAGATTATAATTTTTTCATGTATACTTACCGGTCACAAAAAAATTTCCTGTGCTCATTTTTCGTAAGTTATGAGCTGACAAGGCGGGACAGATTTTTTATTCACACAAAGTGATTGAGGCTATTGTTGCGCGGATACAGCACGTTGACGTGCTTCTCCTTTTTATCGTCAGTGAGCCGTAGAGAAAGGATCTGTTTATTTTCGATGCCGTACACGTTGATCGACACCGCGTTCAAACGTTCAAATTTTGGAATGTCCTTTAACATCATTGGAAACTCGATACCAGTGAGATTCAATACTGTCGGATAATACGGATACGATGATGCCCTTTTCGTATTTCTTTCTGTGGGGTGCAGAGCGGCGGTCACCGACCACACGAAGCATGCGTTGTCCGTTGTACGCACACTGATCACTGCTTTCTTCAACATAATTTCTCGCAGGACTTCGATGTGACATCCCGCGCTCATAGGATGTAGTTTATTCACGTTTGACAGTCAAGTTGAGAATTCGCGATAGCGCCCACTCGCTGTTGCATTTCTGGAACTCTTCGAGCGATGACAATGTGGGCTCAATGACGTACCGCTCGTACCATTCGCGCAAATCGGTGCATAGATATATCTTAATGTTCTTAGTGTTTATGCTCTTAATGGCATGTTCGTTGCAAACTCGCCATTGAACGCGGTGTTCACTTTCACACTGCCATGTCTTTTTACGTCTCTCGCACTCACTCGAGCACTACACTACCCGCATCTTCCAAAAACCGTCGCGGCTCGATGTAGTCCGCGTTGATCACCGCACCGGTCAAAACACGACTTTCGAACGCGGTGTCGATCTCTCACCAGACGAGAGATCTGTCGTCGCCACTCACCATCAACGTGCACGAAACGTCGCTCCAATTGTGTCTTTGCACCCGCGAGTCGCGCGATCCTCACCACCATGGATTGTTGTGCCCAACAGTGAGGTGCGGACGCTTGGCACGACAAAGTTCCTCGAGCCGCTCGATGCACTCGTTGCATCGTTGCACCTACGCGAAATATTCCTCCAGATTAGCGATCTGCCTACACTGCTCCAGCAGTTCGCGTTCCACTCGCTCGTGGTTTTCCACGTCTTTTTTCAGATCATCTTGCTGACCTTTTCCAAGGAGCACTTGCACATGACTCGTTTGCATGCGTTGCAATACCGCTCTATATATAGATTGTCATAGTGGTTTAGCACCTTGCTATTATGTCTGTAGGCGAAGATATACTCTTCACATTCATGGCATTGATCATCACACCTGTCAAGAAACAGTTTCCGAGCAGAATTCTTCTCGCGATCGCAATAGTCCGCCCATATATTGTCAATTATCAGCAGTTCGACGCACCCGCGGGAATCTTAATGCTTATGCAGTTACGCTCGCTCTTATCCGCGATTTTCTTCGCCTAATAATAGTCATCCAGTATTACATTGACATTTATATTACTACAATATGCAATTTCATACTCAACTTCATCGTAACATTCGTCTTGAAACCGCGTGTACACTTTCTGTCGTGCTAGTAAAGACCAACGAGAAATGGGATCTTTGATAACGACTGTCTGTTTCTCTCCGCGTATACCTAATTCTCGATCACGTAGGAACTGCACCGGCGGTATTCGCGCAACTTTGTCTTTCCTCTGCGGATTATGGAGAACGTACAGCACATCGTCTACAGCAGGGTCATGTTCATATTCATCTATGTCTCATCACAATACTGTTTTACAATAGTTTTTTCAATAGTTTTTTTCAATATGTGCACATTGGGCACACGTTGCATGGAAATATTGTATATATCGGCTGTCTGAAATTAGAGCAGGACCGACCGACTAGCGCATCGAAAGAATCGGTATCGTGCTTCTTGATGAGATACATTACGTCGATGACAATGCCCGATATATTAATCATGCATGATGCACATACTGCATACGCACCACTTGTCATGTAGTAGTATTGGATCATACAGTGTTTTACACGAACGTTCAGCGCGCGGATTTCCGGAGACGTCACGACTTTGTCGACGCGGTCGGTATTGTGTTCACTCTGATCACTCGCACATCCAGTATCGTTGGATAGCACTTCTTCGTCGGACAACTCTTCGTCCAGTATATCTTCAAAATTCATTTCCACTTCTTCAAACACCTCGTTTACAGCATGCGCGAGGTGTTCCGGATTCGCGTTTCTGATATTTTCGAACACTATGTCCTCGACGTTCGCACTATACTATTCACTATACTATTTCACTACTATTAACTATACTATTTCCGTTATTGTTACTTTGAAAAATAATTGTGAAGGATCGAGCGATGTCATTTATATTGGAATCTCTTGGAAGGTGGTTCCTTAATGGGATGTGTTAAGTAGGAAAATTGAGGATTCAGATTGGCAGGATTTTCCGCTTTTGGTGGAAAATTTATTTCTCAGATTGTTACTGGAGATCTGTTTTTAAATTTGCTCCGCCCATACTGTAAATTTTAAATCCTAAAAATTTATTAGTAATGCGACATCACTTTCTTGGATGGAGGATTTTGGTATCGAGAGAGAGGATGTAACTTATCATCCCTTCCAAACCATCTAGTTCAATGATTCACATTGTTCTTTCGTGAATTTTTATATTTCCTTTCTTCAATTGTCGGTTTTCTTTTTTATTAGTCGAACGTGCGATTCCTCATCTAGACAGTAATTACTAAGGTTGGGTATCGCTTATGACTGTTAATCTTGAAAAGGAAAAAAAACATTCATATTCGTTTTACTAACTTTCTGTTGTCGGCGAAAAAAACACCCTTGGATTTAAAATGAAGAACTGTGAGAACGCAGTATGATTTCATACTTCTTTGTCACACTGGAGTATCACTCTCATTTACTATAGAAGAGTTATATTTTATTGAGCAGCCGAAACGTCAGCGCTTCTCTTAAAAGCGTCGTAACGTGTCATTTTTGAGGTGGGCATGGGGTGACGGTCAGCGGCGGCAGCGGCGGTGAAAAATACTGAATGCATCATAAAACGATATATTTACGTAACCCATCGACCAGGATCCTATTTTTTGTAAACAGGAATACACCACCGACTCTAGGAACTTCCCTGCGCCCCCCTCCCCGCTCGCCCGTTGAGTCAGTATCCCTACTTCTCTTTTGTTAAACAATTGTTAAACAAAAGATTCAAAAAAAATTTTTCTTCACAACATTGAAATATTCTTGAAACCGTACAACTTTTGTTTAAAATATTTTTTTTCACCTTTTATATTTCCGATATTCGCCTCGAAAGAAAAATGCTAGTTTTTTTCAAAGGGGTGTTTTACCCCTTAAACATGAGTTAGGGCACGTATAAAAAAAATATGTGCCTCTTAGATTTTCGTGTTTAACAACATATTTCATAGAGAATCAAATGGGTTCAGGACAGTTGTGAAATTTCTCTTGTCAGATGGAATGCATTAGAAGAATGTATTTTATTTACATTAGTTATTAGTTTCCCATTATTATTAAAATATTATTAAATAGTCAAATGTAACTTGAAAATATTATTAAATAATATTATTAAAAATATTATTAAATAGTGTCAAATGTAACTGTCCTTACGAAAAATACACCGAAATTTTTGGTGTTAATCGTCAATTTAGGTGTTAGTTTAGGGTTTATCCTCAATTTTGGTTTCATTTCGAGTGTTATATTCAAATACTTGGGTGTGATTTCCATTTTGGGTATCATTTTCGGTATTACTGTTAAATGATTGAGTGTTGATTGGATGTGACCATTAACTTAGGTATATTAGTTGAGTGTAACCGGTGTTATCGTCAAATAATTGAGTGTCGGTTGGGTGTGACTTTTATGTCGGCATCAATTTTTGGTGTCGGCACCCAACTTTTGGTGTTCGGCATTCTACTCTTGGTGTCGACACCCAAACTTTCGGTGTCGATACCCAAAATTTAAATTAATATAATGCATCTTTCGATAAATTTTTCGATAACTGAATGTCGATTGGACGTGATCGTCAACTTTACGTATTGGGTCCAATTGAATTATTAATTGATTTAAATACGTATATAAGTGAATAGTCATATGATATATTATACTATATACCCCTACGAAAAAAATCTTCAATTTTGGGTATTAACACTCAAATTTAGGTGTTTACCATCAAAATTCAATGTTAACCATCAATATTGGGTGTACGAGGTGTGGCTATTAAATAACGAGACTGCCGCTGCTACAGAAGAAGTACGCATGCGCCAAACGCCAGCGACCGATAGCTGTTTAGCGTGAAGCCTTCTCTTTCGAATGCAGTACCTCTCGCTTCTGTAAACAAATCCGTATAGCCGTAGCCTTCGTTCGCATTAGAGTTGTTTTTTTGTTTCGCCAGAAAAATGGTAAGTGTAACAATAGAGCAACGAATTGTTGTGAAATTTCACGTGAAACTTGGAAAAACCGCTACTGAAACTTATAATTTATTGAAACAAGTGTATGGCCATGAATGTTTATCGCGTGCACGTGTTTTTGAGTGGTTTAAGTGTTTTCAAGATGGTCGAGAAGACGTTGAAGATGATTCACGCCCGGGTAGCCCTTCCACGTCAAAAACGGATGACAATATCGAAACAATCGGTCAAACTATTAATCAACATTACTACCTTCACATTCTTGCTGAATTCTGTGAAAAAATAAAGAAAAAACGACCCGAATTGTGGAAAGACAAGCCATGGGTTCTCCACCAAGACAATGCGCCGTCTCATTCCGCATTGTCTGTCAAGAGGTTTCTAGCCAAGTACAGCATCCCAGTGTTAGACCATCCGCCTTATTCGCCGGATCTTGCACCATGCGACTTCTATCTGTTTCCTAAGGTGAAATCTGCATTAAAAGGAACAAGATTTGAGTCCGTTGAAGCTGTGAAAGAGAAAGCGGCACGCGTCCTGAAGGAGCTGACAGAAGAAGACTTCCCAGCACTGTTTCAAACAATGGAAGATTCGCATGGAGCGTTGTAGGGATAGAGGAGGGGTGTATATTGAAGGTGATAATAAGTAAATATGTATGAAATCAAAATAAAATGTTTTACAGCGTCAGTCTCGTTATTTAATAGCCACACCTCGTACATTGAGGTTTGACCGTCAACATTGAGTTGTCAGTTGAGAGTTGAGCATCATTGTTGGGTGTCGGTTGAGTGTGACCATGAATATTCGGTGTTATCTTGATGTAGACATTCATTATTGAGTGTTGTTTGAACGTTGCCCATTAATGTTGGGTATCGGTTGGGTGTGACTATTAAATCCAGTGAATAGTTTGGTGTATACACCATACTATACATCGAATTTGATGGTCACACCCAACCGCGGTTTACTCTCAACACTTGTATATGACACTCAATAGATGAGTGTCTTAAACGGCTTAAACCTTTGAGTGTCATTTTCAAAAGACAAAATTGAGTATAAGAGTTACTTGAATGTTAATCTTTATGATTGAGAATTTTAGAAATTTAAGTTCTTCAGTATTAATCTTAGACTATTGTTTTATGTTGTTATAAAATAGTGGCTTATGCACGTCGTTATTAGCGGTCTTTGAGAAATTAAAATATCTTTATCCGGAATTAAAATTATTCCGCAACGTAACAATAATTACAAATATATATTATGTAATTTTAACTTGTATAATTATTATGTATTTAATTTGTATAATTATTATATATTGTCGCGACATAGTATTTATTCATTGATATAGATCGTAATTTTTCGCTTTACTATGACATGCGAGGACATTGCGCGATAGCGGCGAAGTCAACAACGTAGCGGCGCGGCGGAGCGCTCACGCACACTACTAGACGCGCGGCTCACGGACGTGCGTCCGTTTAAAATACGGCGTCGATTGGATTATCTTTACTAGATAATAACTGTTTCAGTAAGCATTATAGAAAACAAATTTCCTAATACTTATCGACTCAATTTTTTATCAGGAATAGCACTATATGGCACTATATTAGTGGGCGGTATTTAAGAAACATCCTGTATAACATTTCAGGTGACTGGTAAGATATATATCTTCGGCAATGATAGCTGTATAAGTCCTCCGGCAGTTTTTAACGATACCATTCTTACTAACCCATCAGAACTAGGATACAACTTGCAAATCCTACCCGTACGCCATTTTAAGGGGGGTAAGGTTTCATCGCGGATTAATGCTAATCTCCCAACTTCTATTTCGGTGTTGCACATAGCTGTCTTCCATTTCGCACGTTGTTGCATCTGAGATACATATTCCGTTGACCAACGCTTCCAAAATAATTGCTGCATTTGCAACAGCAGTTGGTAATGACTAATGCGATTTGTAGGCAAGTCAAATACCGATTCTACCGCAAGGAGGGATGCCCCTATTAAAAATGCCCAGGTGTTAAAATTCCCAATTTATCTGGGGCATTGCTCAATGGACACAACGGACGAGAATTTAATATCGTCTTGATTTGAGTGAGGACGGTGTATAATTCTTCGAATGACAATAACGTATCGTTAATTACAGTCTTAAGATGAGTTTTTACGCTCTTTACATTTGCTTCCCATAGACCTCCTATGTGGGGGGAGTGCGGTGGAATAAGCTACCACGAGATACCTTGATTAGACGCAAAATCAGTAATTTTTGCTTGATTTTCAGAATGTGACAGGAATTCCCCGATTTGCCGTAAGACATTCCCAACTCCGAGGAAATTCTTGCCGTTATCTGACAAAATCGAAGATGTATGGCTTTCGTAGCTATACAGACAAATAGACACAAATAGGCCTTGCCCGATTTGTTTCTTAAGATCTTAATATTGAATGGCCCAGCATAATCGACTCCGATATGCTTAAACGCTCTGGATGGAGTAACTCTACATGCTGGCAAGTCCCCCATTTTTTGTACCGAATTATGAGGACATATTCGAGAATTTAGCGATGTTTTCTCGTTATTAGCCGTTTGGTGGTAGTACGTCAAACAGCGGCCGTCGCTATCGGCCTCACTGTTATCCTTGCGCTCGGTACGAAGCAGGAGTAGCGGAGATGCTGCAGTTATAACACAATGGTGTACGAATCTATGAACAATGTATTTACAGATTTATATATAGGTGGCCCTGAAAAGGGCCGGTTGTGGTAAGTTTATGTTGGCCCCGAAAAGGACCGTTTTACACAGGTTACGTCGTGAGTCGCTCTTGGTAGCTGATCTGTGGTCGGCTGGTCGTCCACCGCAAAGGCCTCTGCTCGTTGTTGTTATTGTCCGCGTGTGTGCAGTCAGGAAGGACCAATGGCCGCAGGTACTTGTTCCACGCTGGCGGTATGCCCGGTGGCGTATGCGGCGAGTATGTTCCTTGCGGTGGCCTCTTTGGTGTCCACTCTCTCTCGGATGTCTGCGTCGATGCCGATGCCGTGGGCGACGTTGCCGGTAGAGCGGTGTCTGCGACTAGTGGAATATCCGGCAATGGTGACAATAACTCTGGCACGAAGATGTGGCTCGGAGATGTAGGCCGATGTCGTCGGCTGTCCCTCTCGTTTAGCGTCACTCCTGGCAGCAACGTCAGTCGTAGGCGCCTCAGTGAGATGTCCAGTCTGTGCAGCCTCCAGTTTCCTGTCGCTGCCAGTGGTAGCGTCGTCGGTGGAGCTGTGGTCAGGCTGGTCTGCACCTCTGCTGGCCTCTTGACTCGCTTCAGCTTTGCTGCTGTGGATACACTCTCTCGTTGCTTGGAATAGCCGGAGCATCTTTCCTTGGTTACTACACTGCCGTCTCTCGGAATCGCCGTGAGCGTCGGGCCGTCGTCGCGCCAGGCCATATATCCCTCGTTGGGTTGAATTTTGCGCATAAGTATACGCTTCGCGCTTTCGCCCCCTGAGGGTTGCGTTGCGCTACCCGCGGTATGCTCGGTGCAAGCACTCGCGAGAAAACGGGGCCCGCGGAGTGCTTGCGCGAAAACTTGTTGCGCCTGGTCTTTATTTCGCGGCGCTCGTGCAGGCGGCCTGCTTGCTGGCGCTACTGCCGCCACAGAGAACATAAAACACACTTATTAAGTACACGTTTTACTGCACTTTTTGCACGAATTATCCAATAGTTTTGACAAAGCGTAATCAAGAGCAACTGTCGACCAATATGGAAGTTGTTCGAATGCTGGTCTCGAATAAATCTGTCAGTGTACCGTGAGAAGACAAAAGGATAGGGTGTTTTTGTGCATAAGTTAATGGCGCGTTTTTCAACCGGCCATCAACGCGGAGTAGTCCGTCCCGATCAACGATAAGCTGAGTACTAAGATTTTGCTGTACGAATGTATTTCTTTCTCTCGTTGAAGATTGTGTAACTCTTTGGTGAATGCTTCTTGTTGATGCAATTTCAGTAATACAATCATCGCCTTTTGTAGTTCTTCAACTACTAAGAGGTCCATGAACTAACGAAGACTTTGTTTTTGATGCTATGTAATTCGTTTTAAATCTACGACAGGTTGCAACAATTCTTTTCAACTTGGTTAACGAAGAATATCGATCAAATATATTGAATAAATTGACGTTGAGTAAAGTGAATGATTGAGCACGCATTTCTGGACTCTGTTGAATTCAACTTCTGTTGGCAATTGCACAGTAGATCTTGGCCATTGGACGGGAGTTTCTTTCAGCCCTGATGGACCTTTCCATCACAACGTATCGTCGATTAATTGTTCTGGTAGGAGACCTCTGGAGATTAGGCCAGCAGGATTATTCTCAGAAGACACATGTGCCCACTCTCGATTGTCCGTTGACCTTTGGATCTCTGCTATTCGGTTTCCAACGAATGTTTGCCATCTTGATGGCTCATTTTGGATCTAGGCCAGCACAATTTCCAATTCCGTCCAGATAACGTAGTGAAATCGTACAAGTGAGAGCTTGCGTTACCGCTTGCAATAAATTGATCAAGAGTACAGCTCCACACAACTCGAGCCTCGGGAGGCTGATCGTTTTCAGGGGCACTACTCGTGACTTCACAGTTAATAATTGAACGTTGATTGATCCCTCATTGTCAACGGAACGGAGATAAATATAAGCTCCGTAAGCCGCTTGAGATGCGTCACAGAAACCGTGAATTTGAATGTCGCTAGGATTGTGAAGTATAACATGTCGTGGTATCACAATACGATTGATGACTGACAACTGTTAACAATAAGATGCCCATACAATTCTAATTGTTTCTGGTATTCGAGCATCCCAGTCTAGCTTTTGTTGCCAAAGTAACTGCAACAAAATCTTCGCTTTAATGACAACAGGTCCGATTAATCCTAAAAGGTCGAAGATCTGGATAATCACTGACAACAGTCGGTAATGATCTCCGGCGTGGAGTTGCAAGTTGCCTCGTATTTCAGCGAGTCTGTAGTAGATTCCCATAACAAACCTAATACTTTAGTGTCTGTAAGGCCATAATGCTCCAAGCGTTCGTCTTGACCGAGTGAGATATTCGAACGAAATTTTGTCAATTAAAATCCTGCTGTTTTTAGATTCGTAACCTGCGACTTGATCTCTAGACTCCCTTGTTTCGACGAGTCTCCAGTGATCATCTCATCGATGTAGAAGTCGCGATTTATAAATGTAGCAGCTTGAGGATGTGTCGCCTCAAATTCCTTGGGATAATTCTTGCAACGAACGTATGGCCAAAAACGGTGCTGACGCAGTTCCGTAGATAACCATGTTTATGCTGTATGTCATTGCAGGATCTTCCGGGTTGGTTTTCTATAATTGGTATGCATTGATACAGTCAGTGTTTTGGCTTAACCATGATTTGTCTATACATCTTGACAATATCGCCTGTCACGACATAGTAGAAATACTGCCGAAATCGTAATAAAATGTTGAACAACTCAGGATGAATTGTAGGACCTACCAATAGACAGTCGTTTAATGATTTTCCGGACGCAGTCAGGCTGGAGGCGTCAAAGACCACTCAGAGTTTTGTTGATGTTGATTCCTCCTTCAAGACTGCGTGGTGCGGAAGGTAATTAACCTTCATGGCCTCGATATCAACCAATGCAGACATGTGACCAAACTTGATATTCGTCCATAAAACTGATGTACTGGATCTGCAACTGAGGATCCCTTTGGAATCTGCGCTCCAGATGGCGTAATTGCTTGAGTGCATTGATCTTAAATTCCTCGAGGATGCTTGGGTTTTCGCGGAAGGGTAATGATACCTCAAATCTGTCATTGGTTGTTCTCTTATGCTTATTTCGGAAAAGTTCCTCACACCTGGCCTCTTCTTTGGAGATAATCTTCGTATCTGACATATCTTCTATACACCAGAATCTTTCAACTTGTGAAGTTCGTCGTTCCGAACGAGTCCACGGATAATAACGTTGTTCTGAGGTTGTGAACTGACTGGTAATCCGAACTGTCCGCATAACAGCCATCCCAACTTCATCGACTGCAATATTAGTTGTTTGGCTTCCAGTTGAATCTTCTCGGCTTCAAGTGTGTCCCACAAGATTATGCGCCCAATAATAAGTCGACGTTTTGTGGTTTATGGAATGTTGAATCTGCCAACTCGATACATTGTGGAAGACTCAAAGACTTAGCTTAACTGGTCTGGCAGGAATAGACTGCGTAATTTTATTGACGACAAGGAGATTAAAGTCTGTTACGTCTGTCTCATACGTCATGGTCGTGGATGCTATAGTAGTTTGAGTAGTCTCGATTCCTTGTGTTTGAGATGATATTATATGTTTAATTTTGTTAATATTGAGCTTTAACCGTTGATACAGAGATTTAATAACAAAATTTGATTACGATCCATTATCTAATAAAGCGCATGCCTTGTGAAATCTATCTTGCACATCGCGAATATAAACTATTACCGTTGATAAGAGAACTGCCGAGCTAGATTTACAAGGACCTATTGACTTCCTACCTATGGACACGGAGGTTGTGATCGGTTTCTCGCAAGTTTGATTACTCGTGTCACTTGTGTTTACTGAAGCATTGGTAGGCGGAACCGAATTTTTGTCGGAGGTGCTGACTCGTTCGTCCGTGTGAAGCAGCGTGTGGAGCTTCTTTGAACAGTGCTTACATGTACGAGATGCATTTTTTTTGTAATACGTGATTTGGAGATAAGCAGTTATAGCATAAGTTTAATTTTTTAATTTCATTACGCCGTAATTCTACCGATAGTGCCAAAAAAATTTTGCACGCATATATTCTATGCGCCTGCCTACAGAGAGCACATTCGACTGCTTCACCGGTTGCAACATGCGCAAGCGTTGTATGATTTGTACTTGATTTTTCGCATTAATCTGATTTGATTTCTGAATCGATACCTTCGCTTGGATGACCTTTTTGCGTGTCGGGTGAAGAGTCTCAAGGAACTGGCATCGTGTGTCAAGGAATTCTATGAGTTGTCTAATCGTCGATGTCTTCTCCTGCACTACCTTTAGCTCTCATTCCTTTTTCGTCGTGGGGTCTAGTTTACTCGTAACCAAGTAAATAATAAGTGTATCCCACTTGTCAACCGGTTCCCTTAATTGCTGTAACACTCGCAAATGTTTTTGAAAATTATCTGATAATGCTCGTAACATCTCTGCCGATTCCTTTGGAATTGGAGGAGTATTAAACAATTCGTTACATAGTGATGTACAGTTAAACGTAAGTTTTGAAATCTCTTAGTTAACAATTCAAGTACAACGGAATAATTTTTGTTGGTCGTTTGCAATGAATGTATTACTTGAGCAGCAGAGCCTGATAATGCAGATTTTAAATAGTGGAACTTCTGAACTGAATCTAGTCGACTGTTGTCATGAACTAAAGCCTTGAATGTATCACAAAATTGCTGCCATTGTTCATAATTTCCACTAAAAATCGGCAGAGTTATCACGGGCAGTCGTACTGATGTTTGATTTGCTATTGCGTTTGTGGCTTATGAGTTTACCTCAGCGTTTGCCGAGCCATTAGTATTTTGCGCGAGCTTTGATCATGCTGCAGCTTGCAATCGAAAACAAACGTCTTCGAATCTCTCTCGTTCCGCGACTTCAGATTCGAGAAGAAGCTCGTCAATTTTTGTTTGTATCGCATTAAACTCGCCCCATAACTCATTATGTTTTTCTAATTTCGCTTCTAACAATAGCTTGTTATCATCGCTATCCACGCAAGTCTCGAAGAAAATCTTAAATCTGGTCGCGCGTCCTTTAAGTGTCGTTCGTTGACGTTTCAAAATTTCTAAATCTGACATCGCGATCGCGTTACAATACGGAACTTAACCTACTAATGTACGCAAGACTTATCGACTGTAGCGAAGTAGTATTGTGATGGCGGCGCATCTGCGCGACGATTCAAGATGGCGTCGTGGGCCCGTTCTCAAGGTGGTCTTGTAGAGGGCAGTAAGATGGTAATTCTTGTTGAAGAAGACAATATGACGGTTCTCGCTGAAGGAGACAATATAGCGGTCCTCGTTAAAGAAGGCAATATGGCGGTTCTCGCCATCCAGCTCGTTCCTTGGTCTTAACTACAAGACGTCGACGGATGTGGATGGAGAATGCGTTGTCTCAAACCTGTTTGACTTTCAGTCGGAATGCCCAGAGTTTGCTGAAGGGGATGGCATCCTTCGCAAACGTGGTAATGAAACAACGATGAGCTTCTAAAATTTTCCGACACTCGCTTTCTCGAACGTCGTCCGATTCACTGCGGTAATAATTTATATCCGGCTCGAAGGATCAATTTTGGTGGGTTTGAATTGATACCCGTAAAGAAAATGACACCGAACGATTTCGAGAACTGTGATTTAGTATCTTGTGACTTCCGACGATATGACTAGCTGTGTGTCTCGCTTCGGACTCTCTTCTTCTCTTCACAGTAGCCTCGAAACGTATTACTAGCGCCACAGGCATTAAGCGTTCGAGAGGAATCGACGCAAATTCGCGCGAAATTTCGTATACCCCTTACGGAAAAAAACATTAGTGTCACTACTAGTGCAATGGTGCAATAGTAAATTCGATCACTATTACACTACTAGTGTCACTAGTGTAATAGCGATGAAAAAAGTTTCGTTAAAATTTCACTGAAGTTTTATTGCAAAAATAAGTATTATTGATTAGCATCATATTTCAGAGGATAGGCGACAAAATTATAATAAAAAAAAGTTTTCTTGATGAATTCGAGAACTAATTTTATGATTCAACCATACGGTCACCCATCCGAATACGTACTCCACTTACTATGCTTGACTCTGTGATCGTACGGGAACTGCTTCTTCGAAGAACCATGAACATTCTATAATGCTAACGGACGTATACGAGGGCAACTTGAAAAGTTTCTTAAGTCACACAGAGATAGCGCGCGTATCGCAAAAAAGACATAATAATCAAAAGGTACACCACCTTTTATGGTTGCTGTAAAATTTTCAGACAATTGCGTTCATTAGTCATTTAGTTACGAGCAGTTAAACAAAGCAAGTCAAACATTTTTTCAACAATGGACAAAAAGGAGTGATAAAACACTATTTTTTGAAAGGGAAAACAGCTACGTAGATTCAAGCAAGTTACAGGAGGTTCATGGCACATCTACTCCTCCATTACTAACCATCAGTTTTTGGGTAAACGAATTTAAACGTGGTCGTACCAACACCGATGATGAACCATGCAGTGGATGCCCGAAAACTGCTACCAACGAAGAAATGGTCAATAAAGTGCTCGATATTGTTATGAGTGACCGCCGTTTGAAGTTGAGTGAGATAGTAGGGATGGTAGCCATCTCAGAAGAACGGGCATTTCATATCCTGCATGAAATATTGGGCATGAGAAAGCTGACGTCGCGTTTGCTTACGGTAGAGAATAAACGCGTGCGTATGATCATGTCTAAAGAGTGTTTGGATCGGTTTAAGCGCAATCCACGAGAATTTTTTCGTCAATATGTGACCGTGGACGAAACATGGATTTACTATTACACACTCGAAACCAAACAACAGTCGAAGCAATGGACTTTGTCTGGTGAACCGGCCCCGAAGAAAGCCAAGTCAATTCCATCAGCTGGGAAGGTCATGGCCACCATTTTTTGGGATTTTAAAGGCATCATCCACATCGACTACTTAAAAAAGGGAAAAACGATTACGGGAAAATACTACGCCGTCTTGCTGGGCCGTTTCGACAAAGAATTGAAGGAAAAACGCCCTCATTTGCCAAGAAAAAAGTGTTGTTCCACCACGATAACGTACCATCCCATTCATCCGCAATTGCTACCGCAAAATTGATCGAATTACGATACGAATTGCTGCCCCATCCATTGTACTATCCAGATTTGTCCCCATGCGACTTCTTTTTGTTCCCAAACTTGAAGATTTGGCGGAGGAAAGAAATTCGCGTCGAATGAGGAGGTCATTGCCGCCACGAACGCCTACTTTACAGAGTTTCAGCCATCGTACTTTTTGGATGGTTTGAAGAAATTGGAGCACCGCTGGATAAAGTGTATTGAATTAAAGGGAGATTATATTGAAAAGTAAAATGAAACTTTTCCGAAAAAAATGTTTTCTTTCCGACTTAAGAAACTTTTCAAGTTGCCCTCGTAATTGTAACATATCTGGTCAAAGATGTTGTGAAAGAGACGGAACAAATATAGAAAAAATAATTAATATTAAATATAATTGTTATGTGCAAATGAAGATACCTACGTGTATAATAAGACTTGTTTTTAATAATAACTTGTTTTTAGTAATACTGTAAAATATTATTTTTACAAGCTGAAATAATACTAATTGATCTAATTATATATATATGTTTTTTACTCTAATAAAAATTTTTTATATCAAATATTATAGTTATTGAAAATAATTCTATATTACTGCAGAATATTCTGTTAATAATAAGGATGCTAAGGCAGCAGTGCTAAATACTAATAGTACCACTACTATAGTAATGCTGAACACTACTAGGATCTTGCACTAATGTCACTGCAATAGTAATGAACATAAGTAGTGTTTCCATTAGTGACACTGTAGTACCTACTACAGTAGTGTCGAAAACTACTAGTACTACTGTTAGATCTAATAGTGTTATGCACTACTACAGTAGGAATACTACTGGTTCTAATAGTGTACAGGGTGTTGCACCATACAGGTCAATATGACGGGTTGCTCATTCGTGCAGGCGCGCAAGATCATTCACAATTGCGTAGACTTCGGCGGCATAATCAATGGTACACCTTCTTTTCCAATAAAGCATATCAAATTGTGATGCAAATATGACGAACTTCTGTAGAAATAGATTAAACAGAAGCCGAGAAGTGATAAGATATAAGTTATAAAAACGAATTTTATCCTGAAAACGAAGCACGTCTTCCTTCTTATAAGAAAAATTTGATCATAGTCGATCGTAATCATTGTGTAATATAATTTAATTACTTCAATTATTTTTTTTACAGAGAACGAAAGTCAGAAATAAACATCTTTGCAAATTTAATTATAAATCGGCCAATAAATTTGATTCACTGTAAATTTAAATAATGACAATAATCGGTGGATCTTATATTTATTTTGGAATAATAATATAATAATTCATTAATACCAATTAAATAAACTGATATTAATAATACATTAATAATAATTTAATAAACTGGTATTAATAGCATTATATAATTCTTTATATAAAAGACTGCACCTCATAAATTTCCAAGAGGATTATTATTAAAAAATATATATTAAATATGATGCAACTTGGCAAGTTTTATAAGATGTAAGTTAGCATCATTCAATGTATGTTTTTTAGTAATAATCCTCTTGGAGATTTATTAAATATAGATATAATATGCAGTCATTTATATAAAGAATTGTATAATGCTTATTAATTAGTTTATTAAATTATCAATTTATTAATGAATTATTATTCTTCTAAATAAATATTATAAGATTTTGCGATAATTCGTCGTTATTCAAATTTGCAGTGAATCAAATTTATTGGTCGAATTATAATTTAAATTTGCAAAGATATATTTATTTCTAACTTTCGTTTTCTGTAAAAATATAATTATATAATTCAAGTAATATCAAATTACATTACATAATGATTATGATCGACTATGATCGAATTTTTCTTATAAGAAGGAAGTTTTCATAAAATTTTTATAACCTGTATCTCGTCACTTCGGCTTCTGTTTTAACCTATTTCTACGAAAGTTCATCATAATTGCAATTTGATATGCTACGAACTTTATTGGAAAAGAAGGTGTGCCATTGATTGTGCCGCCGAAATCTACGCAATTGTGAACGATATCTTGCACGCCTGCATGGGCAACCCGTCATACTGACCTGTATGGTAATGCAACATCCTGTACGTTTATTTAGTAATTTTGATTGATCACATACAACTCTTTTAAGATCTAATACAAAAAACTTACAAGAATTTTCAACAGGGTATCCATCAAATTTTCGTTTTATGCAATCCTTCAAATATTTACTGGATATACATAGCATATCCGTTTATGAAATTATAAACATGATTTAATCTCTGCAATATGCCCAGTGAATATTATTTGATGGACATAAATGAACAATGCTGGATATATAATATAATTGTATTTCATACGGACTGTGTATGAACGTGAAATGAATGTTTTAAAATAGCAGTCCGGAATTGTAATTACATTAAGTAACATTGGATATTAGTTATATAATAAAATAAATAAAAGTATAATATCTAACTGAAATGTTGTATAATTATTATATGTGAAAATTATATAGCAATTATGTAATAAATATTGATATATGTTAGCACTAACTCTAAAGAATATATAATAATTATATATAATAATTTTTACAGAACTGATTGAAATCCCATATAAGACAGAAGCAGCTACATTGTTACAACGCTGCAAAATTACATATTGCACAGTACAATATTACAGAAATATTACAAAACCTTTTTGCAGTATTATTTTAGTAATATTACACTAAACTTTTCTTTTTAAATATATAAATAATATCCATACAGCACATAACGTTGAGAATGTTACTGAGACGCTGCAATGTTGAATATTGAGCTGTGAATGCCTTTTTAATATTGAATCTATATTTATTTGTTTACATTGATTGTTAATATTGCTGTAATGTTGACACAATCTTTAAATATTGAACAAATCTTTATCTTTTGAAATACGAATGTGTCAGATGTCAGATATTGAAAATTAATAATATATTGTAATATATGTATATGTTATACATATATTAAATAAAAAATGAATTTTTAAATACGAAAGATATACATTCACCTGCAAGAAAAACGGGTCACAAAATTTTAGCACAAATTTTTAATATCTTCGAGAGTAGCGGTAACTCAATGAAAACTCATAGTGAGATGAACAAAACTCAAATTAAAGCATGAACGTTTCCCTAGATAATCATGTAGATCAAATTTAAGGGGACCGTACACCACTTTTTTT
>NW_017255944.1:0-3097 GCF_001594055.1 Mycetomoellerius zeteki
TTTCAGTTATCTTTTTTGTGTTATAACATAATAATTGAATAATTAAGTTGAAATTATATTACAATAATATGACATTATGCAAAAACAATTTCTTTTGATTTATAAGGAGTTTTTGTTAGTTTGATTTGTTATACGGATTATACGGATTTGTTATACGAATATTAATTATTTCAAATGACTATATCTTTCATTTTTGCAGCCTCTATCAGAAAATTGTGGGATTACAGCTGGATATCAATATTTACATTGTATCAAATTCTCTTCATTATTTTTCCTACGAAGGCGATGCTAGACGCGAACCTTTCCATATGTTGTAGGATAATTGTTTTGATGGAACAAGTATGCACCTTTTAAAACCTGTGTCTTAAATTATGACGTTAGAAGCGAAAAGTGAATTCTTTTTGAAAAGTATACGCCGAAATGAATCAATTTTCTCGTTTTACACATTTGATAGTACAAATAAGTAAAACGTGTTGATAACTTCTTCTTGTTGTTGAAGACATTAACGTAATTTGTATCTAAATGTATTTGAACAATTAACACATAAATATATAAAATAATTGAATATTTTTCCCCCATTATTCAAATATTATAATAGATGTTGAAGCAAAAATTTTTCTGCTTAAAACAATGTTTGCTTCTTTAGATACGCATGATGATGAAGAGTTACGCTTTTGTCAGAAGCGTAGCACCTAGATTTTTGTCTTACAAACCTCATAGCGAAGCTTCGCCACCGGATTGCCCGAAATTCTCGCAATATCTGTATTTCCTTTTTGCACCAACCCTTGTGTACCGCGATAAATATCCAAGGTAAAGATATTTCATAATTTCTTAGAAAAGATAACAAGATATATTGCAATTATACAATAAAGGGACAAGAGAGAGAGAGAGTTATATAATATTATTAATTATAAAATTTTATAATTAATAATTTTTATAATTAATAATATTTTATTATTTGGCAATAATGGATTTATGTGGCTTTAGAAAAAAATTTCCAAGTTCGTTCGCGAGATATACAAGCAAAATATGTCTTAATCCTCTATAATTCGATGATATAGCTTAAAGTTTCGTGATAATTAAAAGATAATTTAATATATACTGCCATGTTGGCTACATTAAATTGAGAGACCTTCGAAAAAGGTCCGTTTGAACATAATTGGTTTTTTTTTAGGACAAAAAGAGTTAGATGGATGGTGGTAATTAGTAATTTAGTTGAATTTGGTCTAACGATCTTCTATCTCACCTTTATCTTGGAAAGTCTAGTATCACCGGTCTATTGCGTATTCGGCACGCAACATCTGGATTGGAAGTGGTTCGTCAAGAATACCATCAAGTCTAATGTCCCTGGCATTTTCTACCTTTTCACTATAAATTATCTCCTACTGCACGCGTGGATGAACGCTTGGGCGGAAATGCTGCAGTTTGCCGATCGACTGTTTTATAAAGTGAATATATCTACCTTTTCAGTAATCTACCTCACAAATATTATATGTAGGATGTGTAAATATATTCCACGTAATACATCATACTGTCATAGCTTCAATGTACGTAATGCGTTATGAAATCTAAGTTTACAACTTCAGAATTATCTCAAAACTTTTTTACATGATAATTTCGTGAGAGGAGTAAGGTCCCAATGGTCGGACATATACCTATGCCCGGACACTTACACAAAATTTATTATTATCATTCTCAAATGTTTTTTTTAATTACAATATTATAATTTATAATAATTATGTTTAAAGGTTACGGTTAGATTATAATATTATATTTAAAAGAACATTGAAGATTAATAATAATATATAATAAATAAGTAAAAGTTTTGTGTGAATATCTGGACACAGATTTACATGTCCGGTCAGTGAGACGTTTACCTTACAGCTGCACGAGGCAAATATTTCTCTCAAAGAGGAGGGAATTCCGATATCGTATATAAAATTCTAATAAGTTTTGGAAGGTATTGTGGATTATCCACTTTTATAAACTGCAGCTTCATGAATTATTGTATCTTTTGTTACAGGACTGGTGGAACAGTACGACTTACCACATGTTCTTTCGCACGTGGAACGTGGTAGTGCACGACTGGCTGTACACATATATCTATAAGGACATGTACGAAATCGTGGTACCGTACAACCGGATGTTGTCAGCTGCTACTGTATTCTTCATCTCTGCCATCGTCCACGAGTACTTAGTTGCGTTTGCAATCGGCTTCTTTTACCCTGTATTATTTATTTTTTTTATCATAGGTTTCCCCATGTTCTTCGTCCGCAAGACTATCACTAGCAACTTTCTTGTGTTGTTGTTATTGATCCTTGGCAGCGGTATCTGTTTGAATTTATTCGCGATTGAGAGATATGCTCGGCACAACTGTCCACCTCATCCCAATTACTACCTGGATCTGTTCATACCGCGAAGCTGGAGCTGTCAGGAACAATTTAACGCGTAGATCTTTTCCATTTGCATGGACGATAAAATCAAAGGATTAGGATTGTTAAAAAAATGGGACGATATTTATACAGTCAGAGACTTTTTAAAAACTAATATTACTATAAAAATTTGTGTTAAATTGGAAAAGAACAAAGATCTGTTTGTTGATACAACTTGCAATAATAATAGGATCAATGAAGATCCAGATCCAATTGCTAGTAAACGGTAATTCATTCATTGAAATTGCACAATCTTAATTTAATTTAAAAAAATTTTTTTTTATTAATGAAAGTAACTGCAACTTTTTTCTAAGACACTGATAAGATCATTTGAAGTAAGGTAATCTGAGCCGAATAAGGCCCAAATAATTAATTTTATTTTTTTTTAATTCTATTTATGAGGATATTGAAATAAACTAACAATAAGTGAGAATCAAATTTTCATTTCATTCACTTAAAAAAAATATATTGTTTATATAGAATATGTGTAAATGAACAAAAAATATTTTGTTAAACTCTGACATTGAGCCTTATTACATGTTGCATATAAATATAATAAGGCCCAAATCAGAAGTAAATTTAAAATAACAAAAAAAGTAAACATTTTCTTTTTAAATCAGTTTTAAAATTATTATTAATCGTACACTGAAAAAAAAGATTGGCTG
>NW_017255944.1:3277-20746 GCF_001594055.1 Mycetomoellerius zeteki
CAGCCAATCTTTTTTTTCAGTGTAGAAAGGAAATTCCTTCAAATATTACAATTATCTTTAATTTTGTTTGTAATTAACTCTTTAATCTTTGGAAATGTCTAGCAATTTGAATGCAATTTTGGCTTTTTAAAAGATAGCAGCATTGAAAATCGTTATTCTCTGGCGTAAACTCCACTCATAATAAATAATAATCGCTATAATAATTACATAAGTGGGTCTTATTTAATAAGTATATTGTTTAAAAAAAGTATTATACTTATATATATATAATATTTTAACAAATTAATTTATTATTTATTTTCCATAGTTAGGAAGTTGAATAATATTATAAAAAATGAATAATAAATTATGAAACATTGTATATTGGTAAATTTTGCAGCGGATTGTTATAAAAATGGCTCATTACTAGCCTCATACACACAAGTTTTTGTTGTGTTAAACAAACGTGTTGCTACCGATTCCAATTTTTTATTGCTATTTCTTATGACACATTTTTTAAGCATATATTGCAGGCGTAAAGTAAGTTTTAAAGTAAATTTAAAAATGGACCTTATTTAGTACCTGGGCCTTATTCGACTCAGGTATCTTAGACTAAAAAGTTTTTTGCATTTTTACTAGAACCGTTGGGTAGAATCTAAATATATGTATCTCTCTAATAGATACACGTATAGAAATATGTACATTTTGTGTAACATTACTGAGCCTGTATGTGAGATACATTCGAATTAAAGTGTCCGTATCTGTATCTAGATATAAAATACTGTAGTATCTGAACTATTTTTCAGCAGAGTTGGGAAGCGTTTCTTTTTCCGTTACTTTTTGTAATAAACATGACATTGCAATTTTTCATAACTAAATGTTAAGGTTGTGTCAAGGTTGGAAAAAAATCGACTTTTCCAACCTTAGCACAACCTTAGCGTTTAGTTATAAAATATTGCAATGTCATTATCAATCTGTTTATTACAAAAAGTAACGGAAAAAGTAACGCTTCTCAACTCTGTTGTCCAGATATAATTTCACGTACTTTTGTCTCTAATAGGAAATGTATATTCCTTTTGAAAACCGTTTTTGATCTATTGTTATATTTTATTTACATTACTATTACAGACAATAAAAGTAATTTAAAAGTACCTCACATATATGTATCTGACCATGAGATATACACTGTTAAAAATTTCATGAAATTTAATATATTTTTAATTTACACAATTTGAACTTAATTTCATGACATTACATTAAATTTAATGTATTTATAACTGAAAAGTATGTTTGTCTACATGTACATGAAATTTAATGTATTTTTCATGAAAACTAATGAAATTTAATGTACGTTCCAGAAAATTTATAAGTACGTTAAATTTCATAAATTTAATGTACACGTTCATTACATTTAAATAACTACTGTAACTTAATTCAGTTAAATCATTCATTACTTTTAATTTCGTTCATAACCACGAGCTTCATTTACATGTAAAGGAAGCTCGTGGTCTCGTTTCTAACAGGATACTTTTAAAGTATTTGAGTATCTATATCTATATAAATTTTGATTTGTATATATCTGTATCTGTATCTATCAAGATACATTTTAAAAGTATCTTACTCATCATTGCCTGTATTGTTATAACCACGGTGATGACGATTTTATGTTGCATTGTACAAAGCCAAGTAACAATATCATTCTAATCGTAATTTTCAGTGAAAATGATCAACTTAACCACACAAACTCAGTTCAACTTATTTTTCGAAGACACTAGACTGTGACTTATTCATTTATTATTTCAGATTTTTCGTGTTTTCTTATAAGAAAATTTTCTAGACTTTCAAAATTCGTTTTTAGTTGCTTTTTTATTTTGTGATTTCATTAAATTCATATTACAATTGGATTCGATATTATGGCAGAGCAATTTATTAGAAAAACTAGGAGTACCTACTGTTTACAAAAAAATTACTTTTTTGTAACAAACATGATAAATTTAAAGAAATGAAGAATTGCATCGCTTTTAGAATTAACGATGACAATGTCTCGAGTTTTTAATTATAGTTTTAATTGTAGTTAAAGTAATTGTATTTTCATTTTCCCTTTCTTTATTTTGCATTTGATATAAACAATGAAATTCAATGATAAAAAGAAATAGAGGAAACTCATTTTCTTGAGATGTGTATTTATGTATCTTTATACTATTATTTTTTAATAAAGCTACCAAATTAATAGATATAAAAAAATCCTAATAGATGTCAGGTAGAAATGCGTTGTTTATTTTAAAATTAGAAAGCGCATTACACACAAACTCGACCTAAAATAGATATATGTATCAACTATCTACTTTTGATAATAAATATTCACATCATGGATGAGAGAAGGTTTGTCGCTTTAATTTTTCGAGAATCGTCGTTGAAGCTAAATTATCCTGAGCATGATCAGTTATAACACATTTAATCAAATTTTATTGAAAAATATCAAAGAAACATCATTGTAATCTGCATCGTAAATCAAATCACATTAGTATCTAATCCCTGATTTTGTAAGGAAAATTTTAAGCCTTTATGTTAAAAAACAAGAAATAGGTATTTGCAAATATTGGGATACGTGACAAATCTTTAAAGTAAGAAGAAATTTTTAAATTTTGTTCAGGTTGTAGTTTTTTATATGTAAAAATTACTAAACTCAAAAGACAAAGTGATTTTTCAAAAGTAAAGATTTTAAGCTTTAAAACCCCTTTTTTTAAATTTAAATTTCGTTTATTTTAAACGAAGTCAACTTGAATTTTGAAGTTCGTACCGCTATGAACTTTTGTTCCGACCCGAATTCGTATACCATATACACGTGTATAAAAATTGATTCGCCCTCGAATCTGGGACACCTAATATATTCATATGTCAAGCGTATGTACGTATACGTATGCATTTACATCATCAGAATCACAGGTCACTCCTCGCGCTGTTAAGATATTATGGCATACAATGGCAGAATAATAATAGAGTATATACTGCTCGATGCAAAAACCGATTGCAGGAAACGCATTTCAATTACTTTAATTGCTTTCATTACTCGGCGATTACGCACAAGATCTATTTATCCAATTATATTATTATCCTATTAAACATAATGGTAACATAATCAATGCGCGCTCGCCATGCGTTCTTGAAAATCGACAAATTGATCTATAATCTTAATTAAGTCGTTGATAACGGAAGAAACAAATGATTCCTCATGCGTTAATTGTTCAAATTCTTGCAACTCTTGACTTATAAAAATTGCATTCGAGCTTGATAATGACAATAAAATCATTGAGTCATAATTGAGAGATTAATATTTATAAGTAGTACTCAGATATATAGCACAGAGAATTTAAAAAGAATTAAGTCGTATCATCAATTCTAAATTCATTTTCAGGTACAAAAAGAATTCTCAGAACTCTTCAGAAAAAGAATTCTTTTTGTCTCTGAAACTGAATTCAGAATTAATGACACACGACTGAATCCTTTTTTTACTTTATATCTGGATAGAGTATGTATTAAAAAAGAAACCTCAGTACAATAAAAAAAATATATTAAATTTTAATAAATCGTTGTTTGAATAGTTTCAACTAAATATTTACTAAATGCAAGGATACATTTATTTAGTACAAGAACCATTAATTTGATTTATTATTTCTTTTTATTTTTATAAACTCACATCAAAATATTATTAAAAATTAGATGCTAATTTATTAAGATCCATTTTAAATCGAATAAAGCAATTTTACTTAGGTATTCACTTATCGGTCTAATGTCATTTATTGCAGTTTAGAAATATTCTAATTATTTTTTTAAACATAAATATTTATAATCATAGAAATCTCATGTATTCTAGTTAATCTTGATTATTTTATTTTTAATAATACTAACACTAATATTTGATATGTAAAACAATGTGAGTAAGATGTCTGTTTGGACCTCTGCGATTATTGATGCGTAATATATTTATAAGGCAATAAGATATTCGCAAGTAATTGCACGTAGTTTGTACTTGACTTCCGCATTGAGGAGAATTCAAATACAAAGTCGAATTTACAGTTAACTCTGTTGGAAGTGCATTTCAATTGTTTGCGAATTATATTTTATCGCCTTATATCAAATATATTATATTATTTACGCATCAATAACCATGGAGGTTCAGGTTACTTATATTTGATATTCTTATATTTATTCTTGGAGCAATAAAACTTTTTCTTTTTATTTTATATATAAATGTGTATGGAAATCGCAAATGTCACATGTGTAACAAATAAAGTTTTCAAAGAGAAAAACTTCCTTATTTTTCTCGTAGAGAATGTCAACTATTGACATAAATTATGTCAATTATGTCACATAATCATAAAAAGACGATAGAAAGCAAAATTTGAAAGACCTGTATCAAGAGTTCCTTATCGTTTATCACAATATACGCATGCACTTGTCGCAGACACTCGCATCGCGTTACGGAGGAGGTTTAAAGGTCAAGCAAATCATAAGGATTAGCGCGGATCATTCAAGTAACTCATTGTCAGTATATATATATATATATCTACCACTTTTTTTATAGTGATTTAGAAAATTCATTGCAATTCGGCAACTGATAGAAATAATCAGTAACTGACACTTGTAATTACTGACACTTGTAGTTACTGAGAGAATATTAAAAATTACTAATGCAAACTGATTCAATATTATCAGTTATTGATGCAGCTGATTAGTCATTCTTTTTCTAAATGCTGGCGTATGCACTTACCGTTTTCAATGAGTCAACGAAATCCGAAACGGCAAATTAATTTAAGAGCGAAACTAAGAAAAACGAATGCCGTTAAGAAAATTAGGAGATCTAAAGATTTGAGAAATAAATATAGTAATACGGTGTAATTAGATTGTTTCGTTTTTCTGCTACATCATTTCGTATTAAAAAAGTCTTTGATGTCAAAATGTTTTTATCAAATGTCAGAGGGGATCAACCGTTTATCGCAATATTCACGTATAATTATCGCATATCTCTGCATAATTAAACAACAAATTAAGTTTCCATTGAGGAAAAGTCTAATCGAAGTTAATTGTAGGGTATAATTTTGTAATTTTGTTTACTTCACAAAAACTTAACAGAGAAACTTCTTAATTTCATTACATTTACTGTTTGATGATGATAAGTGGCGCAACATATTTTTGCAGATAGAAATATCGACACGAGTAGACTCTCCGATTGAAAAAAAAATAGTGTTGTGTGCAATGGAAAAAAAAGATATCGTCTAAAATTAAAAGTAAAATTAAAAATTGTCGTAAAATTTAGAAATAAAATAAAAATTTAATTTGAATTAACGGTTAGTACAATAATTTTTAATTAATAGGCATGTATAGAATAACTTTTCAATTTTATTTCCAAAAATTTTGTATTTCAAGTTTTAAGTTCTTAATATACAGATTCTATAATTGTGTGTAAATTTTAAAATTGTAAATTATATGTATTTTACCTTTAAATTTATTAATTTTTATAATTTTTTAATTAAATAAATTTTACAATTTACAATATATATACATATATATATTTAAAAAATTGCAATTTTTTAATTTTGAATAATTTTAAAATTTACAATTTAAAAATTATAAAGTTACGTTATTAAGTTTTGTAAAAGTTGCTAAATATTATATATATATTTAAAGGAAAAATATATTTCTTTAAATCATCAGAAACAATAAGAGAGGAATAATTTTTTTTTATTAGTACGTGTGCTCCCGTTATGTTTTTGTAACACTTTTTTAAACTCGAACTATGATGAGAGTCGTTAGAATTAAATTTGTGCGACGCACGAAAAACAATTGCTATAGGTACATATAATATACGACGTCATACTTCCACCCGAGGATCTATCAAAGTACACATATTCCCTCGGGCTATATGTATCAGTGTATACTGCATTCATGGTGGGATGATAAGTACGATCGAGTCGTTTAGATAATCCGCGTGCATGAAGCGGAGCATGTACAGTCGAGACCGGGATCGAATAGCTTACGGTTCGATGCCGAATATCGTCAGATCGTGTCGTAAAACTCCGGGAAACTTAAAAAAAGTTATTAGTTGTTAATTAATACGTAATAACAACGTGTCGTGCGCGACGGCGTGGATTGCGGGTGTATTATGATCAAAGATCTTTGTTTGTTTCAAAATTCGAGAGACTTCGTTTTTATTATTTCTATAAACTGATACCACGGAGCTGTTGACTTTCTGGAAGGATCTCAAATCGCTCAGAACGTGATAGAGTTGTTCAGAGTGTAAAATTTTTTTGTAGAAAAGTTTTTCTAAAATCCACGGCTATTCCCCTTTTAGTCATGAGTTCTGTTATAGAAACCATAAACGGTAAAGATGTTGCGAACAGTCTTCACGAGAAGAGTAAAAATGGTAAGTAAATTGCTTGATTAATTGTAAGATGTATAACAATCTTAATTTCTATTCTAATTTCTATCATAATTAAATTTTTATTCTATAATTCATATTATGATTCTCATATTTTTTTTATGTAATTAAATTCTATTATATATAAAATAATTTAATTCTACAAGAAACTTAAAGAAATTTCATGACATAAACACTTTTTTCTAGAATTCCTAGTGTTTTTTAACTCTATTTTTCTGATCTTCTTTTATTTAAAATAGATAGATAAATATAAATATATATTAATGTATATTTAAATGTCAATTACATTCAATAATATACACTTAATAATTTCTAATATTAAAGTTAACATAAATATTTCTTTCGGAGGAAGAATTTTTTTTAATTAAAAAATTTATCGAAAATATTTAAATCATTTCTTTTAGTTGTTTCAATCTTTTAATTAAATAGTTTGCTTAAGAAATTGCAGTGTTTTGTTTGGAATTAATTCTTCCTGTACAAAGTTTATCAAATTTTAAAAACTTGTTATTCGCAATCTTATGTGTTATGTCTTAAGTATTTTTTATAAACGTTTACGAAAGTATTACGAATGTATGTTTGATATATGTATGTAACAAGCTGAGATCTTGTGTATTTACTATGCTGTCTGTATCTATCGGTTGACCTCTGCAATCGCAGTAATACTTCAAAGTCGATAATTGAACGTCGATACAAATATGTAAACGTTACGTTGTGATTTCATTACATAAAGATTCACTTTTTGCTCGAAAATGCTTAATAATTCAAAAAATTTGCCGTTTTTGCATTAACCTTCCACCGGCAATGTGAAATTTTCAATCATCGTTTGTAGTTTGAGGCACCAAGGTTCACAGCAGTAAATCTTTTTGTTGTTCTAGACTATATAAAAATCTGAAAAATTCTAGTATACTTATGAAACGTTTAGAAACAAGTTTTTATTGTAATAGGAGCCTCTCTCTTACTTTTTACAAATTTAAATATGAGTGAGAGTTTTAAAAAAAGAAAATTCATAACTTTGATATGAGAAAATGAAAAAAATTATTTTGAGCTACAATACTTAAGGGTATGTGCTTCAGAAAAAAATAATATAATATGATGTTGGCTTCAAAAAGTTGAATTAATTGAACTAAAAATGAAGATGAGTAAAAAAATCAAATTTTTTTCACAAAAACATAATTAAATCACTTTTACAGCGGATTAATTATTAGTCTTTTTTTTTCTTCTCCGTGAAATAGGCTTGAAGCCTGTTTTTTTCGGGAGAGAGCCTCTTGAGATGTTGAAATCCAGCTGTCCTTCTATCATTTTGGTGGCTTCCCTGCTAAAAATTCTAGTTAATGTCCAAATAAAAAGTACATACGCTCACATCAGGATAGACATGGACAAATCAGTCTTTAACTGGCATAAAGTCCAAGTAAATATTAAATCTGGTTATATAAATATTTCCATTTCATGGTACATAGTTGGATTCCCAGATAAAAATGTCTGTTTACATCCGCAATTTCAAATACGTCAGGTATTGCAGGAATTTACGACGTAAAGTTTACTGTTTTTATCAAAAAATAACATAATCGGTTTATGTAAGTATTCCTGTGTTTAAATTAATGACAACTTTTTGTGGATTTCCCAATAAAAGTTGGCTCTGTAATTGCATGAGGATTCGTACTCAATTGAAAACAGATAATAAACAGATATATCCTGAATTATCTGCAATTCTAAATATGCATCGGACAGAACAAGATTCGCAAATAAGAGTTGACGTGGAATTCATCTGGAACTCCAAATATTAAGACATAACGGAATGTCCGTGTAACAAATTCGATTTGAATGCTCTGGAATTCCAAATATGCGTCGGATAGAACGGGATTTGCAGACAAGAGTTTACATGCAACTTATCTGGAACTCCAAATGTATTTTGGATATAACAGGATTTCCAGTGCAAGGAACTACATTTAACCAGATGGCCAAATTCATATACGGATATGCTTGAAATTTTTAGCAAGGTTGCCTGGGGATCACCTACATTGCAATTTTCTTTTACTCTTCTTGCTATCCTTTCCTCGATCATCGCATTTCTGATGGTTCTAAGCATCGGTTTGATTTTGCAAATTCTGGTTTCGGCGGTATATGTCATTATGGGACATTTTACTCCAAAGAATTTAGAGAGAATACGCGTTTTTTTAAATAACAAATCTTTCTGGAAAAGTTTCTTCTTCAATTTCGAATATACATATATATTTCGTAAATTACGATATGTCTGATATATCTCCTATAAAAATGTTGCTGTTACAATTACATCTGTAAAAAAAGTATGTAAAGCACGGAAAAATTTATTAACCTTTATATACTTATTGAAATTATTATCGAAAAGATGTAAAATACGAAAAAAAATTCAACTTTTTTATTTGCACAAAATCTTATGCGGTATGCAACATGAATCACTGAAGACACAGACACGATACTTCTATTTGTCCTTGCAACAAAGAAAACAATTAAATACTAAGGTTTTTGTACACACACAATCTCAACATTATCAAGTTTTTTGAAGACGATATCGAATATCTATTAATAGATACACCGGTATCTATTAATTTTCTTTAAATTCATAATCACAAAATCGACTATATCTTTGTGGATTATCCATTTGGGGTCACCGCCGTTTATTTTCTAAATTGTTCACTCGATTTGTATGACACTTGGTCTGTAGAATAACTTGATAAAGCTTTATTCGAATCTGAAGTAAAAAATAAAAAATTCAAAATAGTAGATTTAATTCAATACAGTAAATAAAATTTCAACAATAATTTGATTATCATAAAACTTGATTTCAGAGAATTTTTTTTTAATTGAAAAGTAACAAGCAAGTCTCCAGTGCTTTATTTGAAGTTCATTGATCAGTGCCACGCAAACAGTTAATATTACTTTCCAAACTGACTTTCAAACTCTGATTATGAACACTGTGACATTAGATCTTCCTTTATGGAGATTATTAATTTAAATCTCCATGAAGAAAGATCTAATGTCACAATGTTCATCTCTTTCGAACTTTGATGTTTTCAGACTGCATTCGAACTCAGCAATAACAAGTCTCCTAAAAGTTTCATAATAAATTACAATATTTCTTTGAAATTTGAATTATAAAAGTCTGAGGTCAAAATTAAATTCAACGATCTCGAAAATCCTTAAAAAACATCTTCTATAAATTATTTAATTATTAGAAGGCTACGGTCCTCAAAGGGTTGAAAAAGCTCGCCTTGCCTCTCGGTGGAGGATTACTATTCAATCCTCAGATACAGATACAGATTTAAAGATTTCTGTAACTCTTAATTTAAAAAATAAGTTAAATAAAATATATAATAAATTTGTATTTTTCTCGAAGATCTTAAATTCAAAATAGTAATGAAATCTTAAAATAATTGTAAAAAGTAAATAAATATTCTTTTACGTAAATTTATATTTTATTATTATTATTATATTTATCATGATGCACAAAATAAATTTTATCTTCATATTGTAACTTAAAAATTAATCAACAAACAAAGACATAAATTAAAACATGATGATAAAACAAACAATTAACTTGAAAATAATGATCGAAAGCTAAATTTTATTTCAAATAATATTGTTATCATAATTTTCTTTAATTAGAAAATATATAAATTTGGTTCTGCAATGGAACAAGTCAACGCCCTATTTACAAAAGTTACTCAGCATGAACCTAAGTCTCGATAAATATAAATATATTCTTGCACCAATTATTTATCGCTGATATTTACTTTCGTTATCTATATCCGTGCATGTATCTACATTTTCTCTTTTCAGTAGTCAACCGAAACGCGTTCACGGATGTTTTACGTGAGACGACCGCTGATGTATTGCGAAAAAGAATACAGGTGCGAAATAATATACTGCTGACTTCAATTTAATCCGTGATTGAAGTTAATGTAATGTAAATTAAAGTAATTTCGTTAAGTTTATCGATCAAATATCGTTTGTGGTAGAAAAATAGGTATAATGGTACTCCAGAGCACATTCAAAGTTTAAAACGATAAAATACCGTTTCGTGAGAGATAACGTACCTCTCTAGCATATTGTTTGTTTGTTGTAAGGAGTATTTCCTCGCAGGAAATAAGAGAGGATGTTTTGGGGCACGTTAACAAGCGCTTTAACGACATGATGTACGAGGTACAGCAGAAGTTAGAAGTGCCTTCGGTAAAGAATGGAGAACTCTTGTACAACACGGACAAATATCGTGATAAAAGGTGAGAAGTGACAAGAAGAGAAAGAAATGAAAATACTTACGAAAATATAGGCTAGAGCTAGAATAGGTAGATTAAAAAATGTTTGGAAGTATATAATAATTTAAAGAAAAATATTAATATGTGAAAAATAATAAGCATTGTTGCTTAAATATATTTTTTTAAAGTAATAGTACACTGGCCGATAGAAATGCCTTTACACATTCAAGATAGATGCGTTTCGGAACACAATTGAAATGCATACAAGTTGTATGCGTTTCTTCTTCTTCGACCCACTGAGTTTCGACCTCTTCAGATGAGGTCCAGTACCATGCTTTAAAATAGCTTTTTGAGGAGAGGACCTTACAGGGTCCCCTCAGCGCAGTCAAGGTTGTATGCGTTAAGATTGTATTCCGAAACGCATCCATCTTGAATGTGTAAAGGCATTTCTGTCGGCCAATGTACTATAAAATCCAAATAAAAAATAAAGTAAAACTTTCATTGTATTTAATACTTTCACTGTCGTATTTTGTGTGATATTAAAAATATTACATTTGAAATATTATATCCAATAAAGTATGACATGATTGTATAATATAATTGTAAAGCTGAGAGTTCTAAGAAAATTTAAAATAATATGCTATTTAATTAACATTCCCGAAGATAAATGAAGGAATTAAAAAAGTTCCTAACTACGCATTTCTCGCGGTTGCCACAGTATTTCATAATTATTCATTATCGTTGCGTTGCGAACACGTTTCTTTTCGTCTTTTAACATATAAGGATGTACAGACGAACTTAGAAAAATTACAATGTAATCAATGAAATATTTGATTTACAATAGCATTTCTGTCATTCCTTCAGAGAATCCAGCAAAGAAGGTGCACTACCGGATAAGGAGTTCCTTGAAAGAAACTCATTGCTTACCGATCTCTTCGAAATCCCACACATTCGCACAGTTTACAATCTGTTCATGGTGACTCTCATACTTCTATTTTTCAACACAGTCGTGTCCGATATCATGGAATCCGGAACGTAAGTCTGCAACGGATGACAATTTCTCGCTGAATCATCGATTTTACGAAAAACCAGATCGTTTCGTAAAATGTATATTTGAAATATTTGACAAAAACTTTTTTAAACATTTATGATAATAAATGACTAAATATCTAGTAAAAAATTCCAAATTTAATTTTTAAAGTTTTTAAATATCCATTTAATTTTGCTGTCAAATTTTATTATCAAATTTTTAAAAGATATTTTGCCATATAACGCAGATCGTAATTTTATACAGACTCATTAATCAAAACTGTACATTTCTTATTTTTGAATGAGTTATCATGGTTAAAAAGTAAACGGTACAATTTATTGCGCCTAGAAAATTATTGTAACAAAAGACGACAATTAAGATTTATATGTTCACTTATTCCAAGTGCAGTAAATCTCTGTTGGAAAATACAAAAACTTGATTAATGAATTAATGATCGGATTAATCGATTAGATTTTAGATATTTTTCGTTTGTACAGATATATTGATTTCTTATCAATATTGTATATGGTTTTGGTTCTAATCACCTAATTTTCCTATTTTAATGATAATTAAGGTTCCACGTTGGTACCAACACATTATGGATTGGTTTCGCAAAGTTTCCAATGTGCATCTACATTTGGTCGTTCATGCAAGTCTCGACACTCGGTGTTTACATGGCTTTCACCCTCTGGGCGTACCAACGACTCCGATTCTTGCCAAAATGTAACAATCTCTTCAACTTAAACTCAGATAAATGTGCTTAATTTAAACATTAAGAAAGTTAAACTAGTTGAGAAATTCAAAATCGGAAATAAATCGCTTGAATTAAAGAGCAATTTAATTGAAATAAAGTATACAAAATAAAATTTCAATTTTTTAAAATAATCTTTTTTGTGGTGTAAAATAATAATTAATTAATTAAGTTGAAATTATAATACGATAACGGAAAAATAGATGAAAAAATAATTGTAAAAAGATGTTATAGAGTATCAAGAAATTAAAGCAATTTATGTTAAATAATATTAATTTAATTTAATTTAAATTACTTAATTATGTCTTTTCTTTTTGCAGCCTCCATTCAAAAATTGTGGGATTACACCTGGCTATCAATATTTATATCGTATCTAATTCTTTTTATAATTTTTCCCATTAAGGCGATGCTCGACTCGAATCTCTCTATAGGTTGCAGTTTAATTGTCATTATGGAACAAGTACGCATCTTTAAAAATCTGCCCTTATAGTATTTTGAATTATGACTTGAAAAGTTTTGCATTTTTTGGCATGCCATCACACATTTTCTATAATGCAAATTAATCAAAGAATTTTCTTTTGATTCGCGGATTAATAAAAACCGTAAATCATAAGATTTATTATTGCTAGAATGGTTTTCACTGAATTGCTCGAATTGCTAAAATTTTTTCCACTCTAAAAGACGTTTACTTTTTTAGATACGCATGATGATGAAGACTCACGCTTTCGTCAGGAGCGCGGCGCCTAGATTTTTGTCGTACAAACCTCACAGCGAAATTCCGCGACCGAGTGGCCCCACATTCTCGCAATATCTATATTTCCTGTTCGCACCAACTCTTGTCTACCGCGACGAATATCCCAGGTAACGATATTTCATAATTTCTTTAATAACAATTGTGAGCTTTTAATTGTGCGATAAAAGAGACAACTTTTAATAAGTATTAATTATAAAATTTAACTTGTTATGTATAGTAATGGATTTATATGGTTTAAAAGATATTAGAAATAACGCCAAAGACTGTCTGTGAAATGTACAAACAAAATGTCTTAATCTTTAATAATGCAATTCGATGATATAGCTTAATGTTTCAAATTCATCATAATATTTAAGAGATGATTTTATATTATTATCATGTTGGCGATATTAAATTGATACTAAAAGACTTTAGAAGAAGATTTATTTATAATAGATACGATTAATTTTCTTAGGACGAAAAGAATCAGGTGGATGGTAGTGATTCGAAATTTCGCTGAAGTCGGCCTAGCAATCTTCTATCTTGCCTTTATCCTGGAACGCCTTGTATTACCGGTCTATCACGTATACGGTACACAACATTTGGAACGGAAATGGTTTGTCAAGAATATCATCGAGTCTAGTATTCCTGGCATTCTCTACTTCATCACTGGACAATACCTCCTGCTGCACGCGTGGTTGAATGCTTGGGCGGAAATGCTGCAGTTCGCCGACCGATTGTTTTACAAGGTAAATAAAACGCGTCTTCAGTATTTTACCTTGTAAACTAGTGCTTGGAAACATCAGACGATTTAACAGTTCGATCAGTTTGAATCGTAAATTCAAACATTAAATAGTTCGAACTGAATGTATGTTCGAACTATTTTAACTCACATCAGAGAGCTGAAAGTTCGAAATTATTACATTTCGAATTCAGACATCGAGTCGTCCTCAGGATCATCTTGAATATATCCAGGATGGTTCAGGATATTTGTAGGACAATATCAATAAATATAGGAATTTTATTTAACTGCTCTTTTGTTTCCAAGGCATACTATATTTGTATATTGTTCGAACCGTCCGAACCTCAGACATAACGAATTAACATTTCATACTGATCACTGTTTAAGCTCGAACTGTTCGAACTGTCCGAAATATTCGAATTAGACGCTCATTTTTTTAAACTTCGAACTATTCGAATAGATCGAATATTCAACATGTTCGAATCTTTTGTCTGAGTCCTATTGTAAATCTTGTACCTTGTTTATATTTGTATATTCCACGTATAATTTCTACGAGGTAGATTACTAAATAATTTTAACACCTTGTAAAAATTATACGTAGAATGTAATATCTTTACGTAATATATCGTATACATATATTGATACCTTTAATGGCTTCAATATGATAATTTGAATATACCCGGACATCACACAATATTTATAAAATATTTACAAAATGTTTATAAATATTTGTAAGGTTTATTTTAAATATTTTGTAAATATTTTTGTGGTCTTAGATTGCACAGATCATAAACATTTATTATAAATAATATGAAATATTTATTGTAAATGTTATAGTAAAATGCTGTGAAAATACTTAATGATACATTATAATCCGAGTAAAAAATACTTTTTAGAAATATTTATATTTATCATATATGTATAATATATTATATAAAATATTTGGTCTATATTTTAATAATATTTCGAATAAAGCTTTATATAAAAAATATGTATGAAATATTTATATAACATTTAAAAAAATGAATATTCATAAATATTTTCATAAATATTCTGTGCTGTCTAGGTATGTGATAGCGTCTATAAACATAACAATTTTAAGTTTCCGCGAAAGTATGAAATGAGATGCTTGTAATTATATACATAATTTTGAAGCCCCAGAACTGATCCTAAAACTTAGCATGGCAATTTCCCAAGGAACACATCAAGTCAAGAAAAATTAAAACGATGATTTTTAGTTACAAAATTTGACTGTTTATTGACTTTAAAAAGCATTAAAATAAAGTCATTTTGACGTCATTTTGATTTTTGTTGACCTTTTTGTGTTTTTTGTATTGTGGATTGTCGACTTTCGTAATCTGCAGCTTCGCGAATCTAGGCCTGTTCTTTTTAGCCGAATTTCTTGCTCGGTTCATCCTTTTTCTCTTTCTCTCCAACATGAAAAAAAAAGAAGAAAGATGAAACATGCATGAACTTCAGCTAAAAAGAACAGATCTATTGTGTCGCTTGTATCACAGGACTGGTGGAACAGCACGACTTACCATATTTACTACCGCAAATGGAACGTGGTGGTGCACGACTGGTTGTACACGTACATCTATAAGGACATGTACGAGATCTTGGTGCCACGCAACCGGATGCTGTCAGCCACCGCCGTGTTTTTCGTCTCCGCCATCGTCCACGAGTACATACTTGCATTCGGATTTGGCTTCTTCTACCCTGTGATGTTCATGTTATTCGGAGTCGCAGGTTTCGCGATGTTCTACGTCCGCAAGATCGTCACCAGCAATATCTTCATGTGGCTGAGCTGGAGTGTAGGCAACGGCATTATGTTCAGTCTATACGCGATGGAGTTCTACGCCCGGCACAACTGTCCGCCTCTTTCTAATTATTACCTGGATCTGTTCATACCACGAAGCTGGAGATGTCAGAAACAATTTAACGCGTAAATTATTATCTCGTTCGCGTAGAAATAAAATCTTTTCGAGACGATGTATTCCTCGTTCTTTGCAATCAAAGACTATATATTTATGAGAACTGTTATGTACGAATTTGTGTAACCAGTTTAGTGTTAAATTGGAATAAAATAAGGAGTAGTTTGACTTCTTGAGAACGCAGTAATAAAAGGATCAGTAAGGATCCAGACGCAATTGTTAATAAACGATAATTGATTTATGGAATTGCAGGTTTTTATTTTTGATAATTTTTAGATAATAAAAGTTATGGCAACTTTTTCTCTAAGCCATCGATGAAAAAATTTGAAATGGATGAAAACATTTTTTTCATGTTTCGCATTTTTTACTGAAACTTTCAGTTATCATAATTGATAATCCTCCTGACAATATTCAAGTTGCACCGTACAAATCGAAATAATAACGTCGCTCTATCATGTTTTATAATAAAAATTATTAACGTTAGATGGCGTAAAAAAACTCAATCCAACTATTCTTTTGAAGAGGCTGGATTGTGTTCGATGCATTTATTAATTATTTTAGATTTATCGTTTCTTCTCATAAGAGGACATCCAAACTTCATTTCTAGTTGCTTTTTCATTTTAGATTTCATTAGAATAAATTTGTTTTACGATTAGATTCGTAATATTTAAAAATGGTGCAAATGGAAAGAAAAATGGTACTGTTTACAAAAAAGATATTAGTTTTTTATAATAAACATAAAAAAATAAAAGATTAATAAAACTTATCAAGGTAAGACTATTATATGTGCAAATTTTTAAATAATTTAGAACTCATTCATGGAAGCAAATTCTATGTACAAAAAGCACATGATATGTTGACAGTCCTAGCCTTCTGAGAACGACGATACTGGATATCTCGAATTTGTAATTAATTGTAATTAACTCATGAAGTCCCAGAAAATCGCTACAGACTTTTTCTTTTAAATTCTTATAACTTATTAGAGCATAATCAAAATTTTTTAATCGTAATTGTTAGGAATATAAGAATTGCTTAGGAATAAAAAGAATTTCTCTTCTTAGAAAATCTAAGACTTCAGTTACAAGGATTTAAAATAAAGAAGGGACTTAATGTGTTAAATTAGTTATGTATAAAGAAAAATGGAATTGTAAAGATTTAATACACGAGAGTTTATATAAAAAGGGATAATTTTATATCAAAGTTTTATATACGTCTTCTAATTCCCATATATGGCGACAAAGAGGGCATATACGTACGAGATTACGTATATTTTTCGCCTTATACAAATAAACTTATATTATATAGTCAATAAACGTGTACAATTCTCTTTTATAGTTTATAATTATTTCCTTTTTCATTTTATAATATACATTTGTATATATTTATATAATTGTATTATTGTAATATATTATTGAAAATATATAAGTGTCACAGAATTTGCAAAATTAGTGAGCAATTATTAACATCTCTTCCTTGTCTAATTAACAAGTAAAAATATTAAAGCCTACAACGAAACTGGATCTTTAATGCTTAAAAGATTCAATATGAATTGTACAGGGTGTTTCCAAATTAAATGGCAAAACTTCGGGAGCGTGTAGAGGAGTAAAAAACTAAGAAAAAAAGTCCTAT
>NW_017255944.1:21860-33584 GCF_001594055.1 Mycetomoellerius zeteki
TTTTTTCGATTTCTCTGAAACGGAGCAAAAACGAGCATATGTCTATGGACTTTTTTTCTTAGTTTTTTACTCCTCTACACGCTCCCGAAGTTTTGCGATTTAATTTGGAAACACCCTGTATATATACTATATATGTACATGCATATATACTATATTTGTAGTCATTCGAACTGCGCAAATTGGTTTTCCGGACTTAAACACAATTAAACTACTGTAATAATATTACAAATTAAATTAAATTGACAAGCAAATTTTAATAATTTGATGCTCAATCCGGTATCATATTAGAAAGATGTTAATGTGCTGAAAAACTGTAAATAAATTTATTGCGAAAAATATTACTTCGGTCGGGAGTTGAATCCGGATTTCTTATATTTCGTACGAGCGTCCTAAGCCTTTAGACTACCGAGACCTTAGTAATATTCTTCGCAATAATCGATATAACAATAAATCGGTAGAAACAATAACGCATTTTTCTTCATATTGAATTATTTAAGCATTAAAGATCCAGCTTCGACTGTTATAGACTTTAATATTCTTACTTGTTGTGTATTCTCACATACGGTCTTAATAAATCATTTATTTTTATCTAATTATTATGTATTGTGAATATCTATGAATATCAATGATATTATAATATATATATATTGTAATAATCTTTTTATTTATTCAAATTGCAAGTAATTTCCATATTATATAAAAACACATTTTGATCCTGGAATATTACTAAGTACACGAAAGAGTACGAATATTATTTCTTCCTAAAACCAAAACTGTTTATTTTCTTATATAATAAACGATTTAAATATAATTATTCAAAATTAATTGTTCAAAAACAGATACGAAATCAACACGATTATCTCGTTACTCAAAACTTTGAAAAAACTTATTTGTAAAAAACATATTAATTCTAAGACACAAAAGAATAAAAGTGACTAAAGTTCCAATCTCAGTAATTGATTCTTGTAATCAGTCATTGACAGAACATTACAAATAATTGATGCAAATTAATTCAATATCGTTAGTTACTAATGCAGCTAGTTTTATCTTAAGATATGCACCCTTGTCATTTTGCAATGAGTCAGCCGAGATATTTGCACACGAGTCGTGAAATTCAAGATATCAAATTAATTCACGAACAAGAATGCAAAAAAGCGGGTGTCGCCAAAAATGTCAAGAGATTAAAGATACGAAAAATAATTATAAAGCGTAATTAGAGTTGCTCGTTTTACCAAAGCAATCATTTTATGATAAAAGATTCTTTAATTTCGAAGATTTCTTATTATACAAATTTCAGATCGGATCAACTATTTGTGGCAATTTTTATGCATTATTATCGTATATCTCTAATTAAATAACAAATTAAGATTTCATTGAAAAAATATAAGCTCAACCCAAGTTAACTGAAGAATATAATTTTATAATTTTGTTTACTTTACAAAATTCATTAGAAGCTTCTCAATTTCAATAAATTTATTATTCCATAATCATAAACGACATGATTTATTTTTGCAAAAACAAAAATTGACTAAACTGACAGAAAAAAATGCAATGAAAATAACCGACAGCATATTTTAAAATTAAAAATAAAATTAAAAAATATTATAAATTGAAAATGAATAATTTGTGAATTAACACAGTTACAGTTATAATAACATTTTGATTGATGATTCCTGAAATTTATTTCAATTTTACTTTTAAAAATATATGCTTTTTCAAATTTTAATTTACTTTTAAATATATAAAATTCTAAAATTCTCTCTAAAATTTATTTAAAATTATGAAGTTTGCTAAATATAAAAATAAATTTATTTCTTTAAGGCCCGTTTCTACCAACGTAGATTAACTTTAATCTTGGTTCAACTAACTCTTCATCTCTTTCTACTTCTAGAAATTAGAAAAAGATGAAGAGTAAGTTGAACCAAAATTAAAGTTAATCTATGTTGGTAGAAACGAGCCTAAATCGGAAACAATCAGAGAGAGATCTTTTTTTTATTAGCGCGTGTTCTTCCTAAACTCGAATAATAATAACTCGGAGGGAATGAAAAACAATGGGCACGAGTACGCATGCGTACGACGTCACATGTCCCTTCGAGGATCTATCAGCCACAGAACACATGTTTTCTAAGGATAAATCAGTGTGTACTATACTCATGGTAGGATGAACACGATCGAGCCGTTTAGATAGTCCGCGTACACAGTAGTTGAGACTGGAATCGAGCAGCTCACATCTCGCGGTCGAACACTATTAGACCAACAACCATCAACACCATCAACATCAGTGTTGTACTCTGGGAATTCAAAAAGAAAATTAACAATTGCTAATTAAGAAATAATAGCAACATGCGAGGCGTGGATTGCAGATCGGAGATCTTCCATCGCTTCAAAATCCAATAGATTTCAGTTTATATAAATTGGTTCGGAGCTTTTTTTCTGAGAAAATCACAAAAATTACGTTCAGAGCGTGACACAGAGTCCGGAGTGTAATATTTTCGGAAAAGAATTTTTGTAAGATCCACGGACCATCATCAATTAGTTATGAGTTCTGTTACAGAAACCATAGACTGTGAAGATTCCAGTGTAGTAAATGCAGACCTTCAAGAGAAAGATAAAAATGGTAAATAAATAACTCGATTTATCATAAGATTCATAACAATCTTAATTTCTGAGATAATTAAGTTCTATTATTTATAGAATAATTAAATTCCATAAAAGATATGAAATTTTCTGGAAAATATTTTTTTTTCTATATTTCTCTCTCTTAGCATTCTTAATGTGCAGTTTTTTAATTTTCTATTTAAAATAAACAAATAAATATAAATAAATTTTAATTACTCTCTTTTTATATTTTTAATATTTTTAAATATATTATATTGTTCTCTTTTTATATTTTTGAATATATTATATTGTTTACATTTTTTTTATTAATGCATATTAAGAGAGGTAATCATATTTTTACTATTAAGTTTATTAATTTCTAATAATAGATTAAGACTTATTTATTAAATTTCGGAGAAATTATTTTTAATTAAAATTTATCAAAAACATTAACTTTATTTTTTTATTTTAATTCTCGTTTTTAAATAAATGGTTTCATTAAGAAATCATATTTATTTTGGAATTAATTCCTTCTTATGCAAAATTAATCAAATTTCAAGGAGCTTATTATTTTCGCAATCTTATATTTCATGTATTATATATTATAAACATATTTTCAAATGTATTTACGAGTATATTCATTAAGCTAAGGTTTTATGTTTACTGTCGACTGTTTATCTATAAGTTGAAAACCTTTCTACAATTGCAATAATACTACAAAGTTAATTAATAATTGAACGTTAATATACAAATACATATAATGTGTGTCGCGATGTTACAATTTAATACCTTTCTCGAAAATACTTAATAATTTATTTTCGTTATTTCGCTTTTTTAATTGTCGCTATCATCTAAATTAATTTTCATAACCCTAATTTAAAAAAAAAATAAGTAAAATAAATTATATAAATTTGTGTGTGCGCTTTTTCGGAAGATTTTAACTTCAAAACAGCAATTTCATAAAAAAGTAAATAAATATTATTTACATATATATTTACATTTTATTAGATACTATCATATTATAATAATAAAAGAAATCGTTATATTGTAACTTGAAAATTAATAATCAACAAAGACATAAATTAAAACATGTAATGAAATAATTATGATTATAACTTGAAAATAATGTTAAAAGCTAAATTCTATTTCAAATATTATCTGTTATTATATTGTCCTAATCTTCTTTAATTTGAAGGTCGAGAGATTTTTCTACAATGGAGCAAGTCAATACCTGATTAACAAAAATTACTTCGCATGAATGATATATAAATTCTCAATAAATCTATTAATTAATCCGAGATTTATATTATTTCTGCTTTCTATATTAATATATATATTATATTTATATGTTTCTCTTTTCAGCGGCTAATGAAAACGCATTCACGGATGTTTTACGTGAAACATCGGTTATTGTATTCCGAAAAAGAATACAGGTACGAGAAAATATATCATTGACTTTGACTTGATCTGTCGTACTTAATGTGAATTAAAATAGTTTCATTAAGTTTATGGAGCTAAGAGTAATAGTTTGTGGTAAAAAAAAGGACGACGATATCTCAGAGCACATCGCTCAAAAGCTTAAATAAAATGAGGTTTCATGAAAAATGGATCTCTGATGTCTTGTTTGTGTTTTTTGTATAAAGAGTTTTTTGTAGGAAATAAGAGAGGAGATTTTGGAGCACATAAACAATCGCATTAATGACATGACATCCGAGATTCTGCAGAAGATAGAGATACCTTCGATAAAGAATGGAAAATATACAAGATTCTTGTATAAGATGGACAAATATCGCGACAAAAAGTGAGAAATAATTAGAACAGAGAGACAGTTTTGAGCAGAAAATACTTATAAAAATACAGATAGGATTAATTTAAAAATATTTGAGAGTATATAACGGTTTTAAGTAAAAAATATGAATATAATCTATTAAAATATTAAAATAAATTTATTAAAATATATATGGTTTAATTATATATTTGCATCTCTGATATTCCTGCAGGAAATCCAATAAGAAAGATACGCTGCCAGATAAGGAGTTTCTTGAAAGAAACTCATTGCTCACCGATCTCTTTGAGATTCCGCACATTCGTTCGATTTACAATCTGTTTTTTATGACTTTCATGTACTTGCTTGTCAGTACCGTCGCATCCGATATTATGAAGTCAGGAACGTAAGTATATAACATGCGAAAAATAATTTGTTTTGTCTCTCCCATAGAATCATCAATTTCGTTATTTTAAAGGAAAAAAATAGATAAATACTGTTTCATGAGAAATGTGTGTATTTAAAAAATATGTGTAAATATATATTTTAAAAATGTATAACTAATAGTTAAATAAATACTTTTAGTCAAAATTTCTAAATTAAGTTTCTGTCTCTCTAAAAAAATTTTTATCTTAGATTTTCAAATTTAATTTTAAAATTTTTTAATATTTTTAGTTTCAAATTTCTAAAAGATATTTTGCGGTGTCACACACTTATTATAGCTTTAGACTGTCTCATTAATCAAAATTATACACTTATTATCCGATTGTGAGATTGAAGTAAACGACACAATTATTTCACAATTATGTCTAGAAAATTATTTGTATAATGATAATTAAGATACTTACCTAATTATTCCAAGTGCGATGAACCTTCGTTGGAAGATAGAAAAATCTGATTAATGAATTATTTATCTAACAACTTGGTTATATTTTAAATATTTGTTTGCAATATATTCGTTTCCTGTTTACGCTTTTTTTTATCGCCTAATTTTCTTTTTTTACACAATTTGTTACAGAATTCGCGTTGGTGCCAACACGATAGGAATTGGTTTCGCAAAATTTTCAACGTGCATCTACATTTGGTCGTTCATGCAAGCCTCGACACTCTGTGTTTACGTGGCTTTCACCCTCTGGGGGTATCAACGACTCCGATTTTTGCCAAAATGTAACAATCTCTTCAATTCAGGCTTAGATAAATGTGTTTAATTTAAACATTAACAAAAAATTAAATCAATTGAGAAAAATTATTTCTTGGATTGGAATAATTTAGTTAAAAAATAAGTAGGATTAGGTCCCAATTTTTAAAAATAATTATAGCGTAAGATATAGTGTTAACTAATTGGTTTAGTATTAGACTGATATGCACACAACAATGTATTGCACAAATAATTATCCACAAATAATTGTAAAAATTGTTAAATAATATCAACTAATTAAAGCGATTCTCATATTAGAGATAATATTAATTAATATTAATTAATTCAATACGAATAATTTAATTCAACTGTTCTTTCTTTTTACAGCCTCCATTCAAAAATTTTGGGATTACGGCTGGCTGTCAGCATTTATATTGTACCAATTTCTCTTTATTATTTTTTCTATTAAGGCGATGTTAGACGCGAATCTCTCCATATGTTGCAGGATGATTGTTATTATAGAACAAGTACGCATCTTTAAATATTGGCTTTTAGCGTTTTAATTGAATTATGATGTTAAAAGAGAGATATATAATTACGTATAAATTTAATATCTTGCATATAATATTAGTTCATCATTAACTACAGTAGATATTGGACCAAGGATTTTTTTTCTAAATAATATTTGCCTTTTTTTTTAGATACGTATGTTGATGAAGAGTCACGCTTTTGTCAGAAGCGCAGCAACCCGATTTTTGTCGTACAAGTCTCACAGTGAAACTCCGCGACCAAATGGCCCCAGATTCTCACAATATCTGTATTTCCTGTTCGCACCGACTCTTGTGTACCGCGACGAATATCCTAGGTAAAGATATTTCATAATTTCTTCGTGAAGCTAACAATGTAAACTTTTAATTGTGCGATAAAAAACAACTTTAGTTACATAATTGTTAATTACGAAATTTAACTTGCTATTTGACAATAATGGATCTATATGGCTTAAAAAATTTTAGAAAAAATATCAAGACAATCCACGAAACAAATAAAATATCCTAACCGTCAATAAAGCAATGCGATGATATACTTAAAGTTTCAAATTTATCGTAATATTTAAGAGACAATTGTCATGTTGGCGATATTAAACGAATACTAAGAGACCTTAGAACAAGATTAGAGTACGATTGATTTTCTTAGGACGAAGAGAATCAGGTGGATGGTGGTGATTCGAAATTTCGTTGAAGTCGGCCTAGCAATCTTTTATCTTACCTTTATTCTGGAACGCTTCATATTTTCGGTTTATCACGTGCTCGGTACACAACATCTGGAATGGAAGTGGTTTGTCAAAAATATCATCGAGACTAGTGTCCCCAGCATTCTCTACTTCATCACCGGACAATACCTTCTGCTGCACGCGTGGATGAATGCTTGGGCGGAAATGCTGCAGTTTGCGGACCGATTGTTTTACAAAGTAAACATACGCATCTTCAGTAATCTATCTTATAAAAATTATATGTCCATTATGCAAATATTTTTTACGTAATATATCATATTATTGCTTCAATATATGCGAGAACGTAAATGTATGTGCCAGTTTCTCTAAATATGAAATCTTGAATGTACATTTTGGGAGTTTAATTCTGGACCTTCGAAACATCGTTAAGATGCTTGTATGATTGTTCATACTTTCGTGGATACTTCTTGAAGTTATGTTCATTGAAGCTATTATAAACTTCAATGTAAATGAAGCTTCAAGAAGTTTCTCGAAGATCTGAACCATTACACAAACATCTCAGGTATGTTTTGCTCCAGAATTGAAATCCTAAAATTTACACATATATCTACTACTAGCAGTTATAGAACATATTAGCTACTACTAGCAGATATTATTCTGACACGAGAGGATTCACAATATCGTACTGATTCGATAATTTTTAGAAAGCAATTGTGGATTGTCAACTTCTGTAAACTACAGTTTCATGATTAATTATGATGAATTATGTCGTTTATGTTACAGGACTGGTGGAACTCCACGAATTACTACACGTATTTCCGCACGTGGAACGTGGTAGTGCACGATTGGCTGTATACGTACATTTACAAGGACATATACGAAATCGTGATGCCGCGCAATCGGTTATTATCAACCACCGCTGTATTCCTCACTTCTGCCATCGTCCACGAATACATACTCGCATTTGGATTCGGCTTCTTCTACCCTGTAGTGTTTATCTTATTCGGATTCATAGGCTTCGCCTTGTTCTTCGTTCGCAAGATCATCACCAGCAACATCTTTATGTGGATAAGCTGGGGCATTGGCGATGGTATCATAGTGAGTCTGTACTCAATAGAGTGCTACGCCCGACAGAACTGTCCGCCTCATTCCAATTACTACCTGGATCTTTTCATACCACGAAGCTGGAACTGTTATGAGCAATTCAACACGTAGGTCATCTCGTTTGCGTTGAAAATTAAATCTTTTCGTGAAACAACGATTTCCATGTGCAGTCAAAGACTACATTTACACGGCACTCTTAATCAAATTCAATAACATCTGTAGTTATGCAACTGGCCAATCACAGTCGTTTCCATTCTTCTGAGGAACAGTTATGATTGGCCAATTTCACAAATACAGATGTTATCAAACCTGATTAAGGTGCCGTGTAAATGTAGTCAAAGACAATAAAGACAGTTATGTACGACCAAGTGAACATGAAGTTACATGTAACGATGTAACGTATCTGTTAGTTGTAATTTCCCAATCAACAATATAACATGTGTTACATTGTTACATTGTTGAGTGGGAAATTACAACTAATAGATACGTTACATCGTTACATGTAACTTGTGTTCACTGGGAAGTTTGTACATATAACCAGTTTAATGTTAAACTGGAATAGAGAAAAGAATAGTGTATATGTTGACATAAAATCGCAATAATAAGAGATCAAGATGCAATTGTTAGTAAACGATAATTCATTTATGGAATTGCACGGACTTAACTTATTTTTGAGTCATTCTCGGATAGTAAAAGTAAACACTCTCTCAAACTATTGGTGAAAAAATTCGAAATGGACGAAAACAATTTTTTCACTATTGTATCTTTTATGGATACTGGGTACCTGTAGTCATCATTACCGACGATCCTCTTGACGATTTTCAAATTGCACAAAGCGAGGGGCTACTCACCTACGAAATCAACGAGAAATTCAGTAAATGAGGCAGTCAAACATTCCTTATTGAAATCAAGAAATCTGAAATCGAACAAAAAAATGTCGTACGCTCGGTCACGCGTCTCGAACTTTCTGTCGGAAAACAAATAAAATCACTTTGCAATCTCGTTGAAATAACTATGAATACAAGAAATCGGAAATCACTTTCGTAGGTAAGTACCCCCTCGGCACAAAGCGAAGTGACAATATCGCTCTATCATGTTTCACAATTAAAATTATTAACCTTAAGATCAAAGACGTAAAAAAATCTCAATTCAATATTTTTTCGAAGATGTTAATCGAACTGTTCGATTTGTTATTTATTTATTTACTTGTTATTTTAGACTTTTCGCGTCTTGCCCTAAGAAGACTCCCGAAACCTGGCATCTAGTTATACATTTTTAGATTTTATTTAAATGTGTATTACGATTGGATTTGTAGTATTGATAGAGCAACTAAAAGGGAAAGTAGTACTGTTTCTGAAAAAAAATTTCATAAAAAAATAAAAGTAAACAATTAATGTAACTTATTGATGCTACAAAATAGTAGCGTAGTGTGCAAATCTTCATATAATTTAAAACTATATCTGAATTAGTTTTAATTTTAAATTCTCCATACAGGAAGCATGTCAAGAGAATCCGGAAGTTTTCTTAGAATTAACGAACGACGTTAGATATCTCGAATTTGTAATTAATTGTAATTAATTCATTAAGTCTCAGAAGACTATTACGTGCTTTTCTTTTAAATCCTTATAACTTAGATTATAATTTTTAGATCACAATTATTCTTTTTACTTTCACTTTCAACCTTTATCTTTCTTTTCATTAGATGTTTTTTCCTATCGTCAACTAAATTTTCGAAAAGAGTGACTCTTTTTTTATCCCTAAATTACGGCCTAAAAATTTTGATTAAAGTTCGAGTTGTAAGGATTTAAAATAAAAAAAGTGCGTAGGGATTAATTGTGTATAAAGAGGAATGGAATCATTAAGGGTACAATACACAAGAATTTATATAAAAAGGGATAATTTTTATAATCGAAGCTTTACATACGCTTCTCAATTTCCACATGGCAACAAAGAAGACGTACGTATATCTTCCGTCCTATATAAATTAATTTATGTCGTACAGAGTTGATACACATGTACAATCCTCTTTTATAATTTATAATTATTTCCTTTTTCACATTATAATATATATATATATATTTACATAACTGCTTCTATCCTTTTTCTCCCTCTCCTTCTCATGCTTGATATAAAGAACGAAAATCAACGACGAGAAAAAATAGAAAATGAGCATACATCCATGCATACATATAATACACAAATTCATTGATTTTCTTAACTTTACACGATATTTTATTCCCGTTTTCGACCTCTGCCGCAACGAAGTTACTTCTTCATCCGCAAAAATAATTTGTACAACGAGAACCTTCGCCTTGTCGAACATTCAGCATTTTTCTCATGATCTTTCTTCATCCCTGTCATTCTCTGTTTCTCTCTGATTTCTACTAGATCGAAAAATAGAGGGGATGACCATATCTTATTTATGGGGTTGTATACACCTTATTTATAAACATTTGTACCTAGATCTGCGCTCGTTCGCTCTCGGGCAATCGAGTAGTACGATGCAATGCGATACGATTAACGATCTTGAAAGCTACATGGAAAGAAAGCTTTTGCTGAAACATCTAAAAATGCACTGTTAGAAATATTCTTGAATTTCATTAACATTTAATTTACACTATTAAAAATTTCATGAAATTTAATGTACTTTTAAGTTACACAATTTGAATTTAATTTCATGAGATATTAAATTTAATGTATTTATAACTGAAAAGTATATTTGTGTAATGCACCGGCAGGAATGGTGTCCCTGGTACGTGGAGCTACACACTCGTACCGAAGCGCACACGTACGTGTTAGGCCGGAATCAGACTACGCATTGAAGATTGAGATCGAAGATTGAAGATTGAAATTTGACCAATGAGGGCAAAGGAATTTCCTATTTTTTTGATTGGTCAAATTTCAATCTTTCAATCTTCAATCTCAATCTTTAATGCCTAATCTGATTCCGGCCTTACTGGAAGCGCGGAGGAGGCGAGGAGCGCGAAGGGAGAAAATAATGGGGGCGCTTCGATATTCTGTCCTTAGCACAAGGCACACGATTGAGAGAGAAAGCGTAATTGGACGTGATGCCGGCTCGCGGTATCTTTTCGCTGTTTCACACGTTTGTTACTAGTACAAGTGAAACACGCAAAATGTTAATTTCATTTGCACACTGCAAATTTATAAATGCATGCAAAGCTATTACAATGAGTCTCAAAATTACACGTAATAATTATGCACAAAACTTTTTTACAGTATTAAAAATTTTTATGCATAATTACAACATTTTGTGCATAATAAAAGTATATTGTTATGAATATTGACGAGCGAGAGACACGGGTGTATCTTATTCGTACTAGTAACAAATGTGAGACAGCGAAAGGACACCGCGAGCCGGCATCACGTCCAATTACGCTTTCTCTCTCAATCGTGCGCCTTGCGCTAAGGACAGAATATCGGAGGCCCCCTCCCCCCCTCCACTACTTTCTCCCTCCGCGCTTCCAGTAACACGTACGTGTGCGCTTTGATACGAGTGTGTAGCGTCGCGCTTCGAACGCCGGGAGACGTCATTCCTGCCAATATGTATACATGTCACAGTTATGGGCAGAAAGGATACTTATTTTTCGATGATTTTTGGAATACACAAAAATTTTTAGAGTGCGATTCACCATTTATCGATGCGTGTAACGAATGGTTATGACAGCTATCAGTCACATAGAATCGAAGTTTACGTGGTGAAATCAAGACAAGAAACGTATCTTGTACGCCGCGAAAAAATATCAATTGGATATCACAAAATTAGGGTAAATTTAAAAGAGTAAATCAATTAGATAAATTTATTTTGTAAATTTATTTACATCTTTTTTACGAAAGTTTAACATTAAAAATTAATATTATAAGATAACA
>NW_017255944.1:33901-41323 GCF_001594055.1 Mycetomoellerius zeteki
CATCAAATACGATAAAGAAAGGCCGAATCGGTCAAAGTTAGATGTTTCGAATAATACATTATATATTCTTTTATTAAATTAATTTAGAAAATTAATTTCCAGATATAATTGCGAGCCGATAACATTCGGATTTGACAATTATTCTAAAACGCTAATAATCTCTCCTAAATAGATTAGAAAGAAAGAAAGAGAGAAAGAAACTTATTGCGAAAAATATTACCTCAGCCAGGGTTCGATTATTAATTAATATAAAGTATAAACCTAGACAAATTAAAAATAATTATTATATTAACATGTAATTCAAGTATAAATACGCTTGAGAAGGATTTATACGCGAGTATTTTGAAACAGGAAGATTTATGACAAGGCTGCAAATCAGAATGAAACTCAGCCGAATTAGCCGTCTCTACGTCTATATTATTTGCAAAAATGTCCTGAAAATAAAAATACTATTCTGTATTCAGAATCCAAAACAGTTACATTTTGCATAAAAAATTATTATGATATATAATTTTATTATGTGTTATTATATATTTCATTACGTGTTATCTTATAATATTAATTTTTAATGTTAAATTCGCGTAAAAGATGCAAATAAATTTACAAAATAAATTTATCTAATTGGTTTACTCTTTCACCACGTATACTTCGATTCTATGTGACTTCGACAGCTGTCATAACCGCTCGTTACATGCATCGATAGTGACTACGTTTACACGCACTGGTAAAACCGTTTTAGTTAAAACCGGTGTTAGATGTCCTGTAAACGTCTCTTAATACAGTTATTAAAACCGTTTTAGTAAATCCAAACCTCTTCTGAAACAGGTTTGGCATTACTAAACCGTTTTACAAAAGTCGTGTAAACGATCTTCAATCGGTTTAACGTATCAAAATTCGATGTTACCAACTTTAGACGTTAAAGTTAAGAAATGACAAAGGATATTTCGTCTTAGGTTCCGTATCAGATTATATAAAGCTACTTTATTTTTGGCGAAGGTAAAATACGCCTGATCGTGTAAACAGGCACCAACCGATTTTAACTAAAACGGTTTTTACTAAAACCGTTTTTACTAGTGCGTGTAAACGTAGTCAGTGAATCGCATTCTGAAAATTTTTATGTATTCCAAAAATCATGGAAAAAGTGTTGCTACCTTTCTGCCCATGACTGTACATGAAATTTAATGTATTTTCATAAAATTTTATGAAATTTAATACACACATTCATTACATTTAAATAACTACTGTAATTTAGTTTTCAGTTAAATCATTCATTACTTTTAATTTCGTTCATAACTACGAGCTTCATTTACATGTAAAGAAAGCATTTCTAACAGTGTATAGCTACTATCTAAAACTTTTAGAGTGACTTGTTACTCTAAAGAGTGAAATCTCGTTAAAGATTAAAAATCGAGCTACTTTTATTCAAGAGTGATTCAATTTTCATTGTTTAGAATGAGATTTCACTCTACAGAATTTAGAGAGTAGATACAAACCTGGAAATAATTTTGTTGGAACATCAAAATAATTATGTAGGTAGGAAATTTAAATATAATGAGCAAGACTGCAAAAAAATTTGATACTAACAATTAACTTAAGCGTCACATATAATTATTTTGATAGTTTAACAAAATTATTTTCAGATCTGTATCTAGCTAAATTTTTAGATATTTCAACAAAACCTTCTTTCCAGGTTAGATTTCCTTTGTCTAGATCAATCCTCTATTCCAATCTTTCCTAATTGAGCTTTATCTTTATAAACTTTCTTTCTACTTTAACTTGCTTTGTAACTGAGAAGATAAATAAGACATTTTCATTGCATACGTGCTATTAGACTAAGGATTAGAATCGAAAGCGAAATCTTGGAATAAAGGAAAGGCTCTTCCTTGATATTACTCTCTCCAAATTCTTTGGAGTAGAAATCTTACTCTAAAGAATGAAAATTGAACCCGTTTTGACTCAATCTTCAATCTTTAAGAGTAAGATTTGGCTCTACAAAGTGAGATTCACTCTGACAATCGTTTTCATCGTAGATTAATTTTAATCTCGTTCAGCTAACTTTTAATCTTTTTCTAAGAATTAGAACTATGTTAGAATTATATTGACAGAAACATTTTCATAAAAGTTTTAGAGAGTAAAGTAAAGGAAATCACCGGTACGTGAATGTACGTACACCCAAGGACTTCGATTCTTTCCCTCAGAAATTTTCACAAACTGAGAAATGACCACCTTTTTACATTAATGCTCATAGTCCGTGCGCGATTATAACGACACAACTAAACCTTACGTCCGCTTACAACTAAATTTGACTTAAAGACGAAATAACCTGAATTTTTGGAAGTCTTAAAAAAGTAACGGAGGGAAAGAATCGAAATCCTTGGGTGTACATACAATTGTTCAACGTGATCTTCCACTTCGAACAACGCGAAGGTTCGAGTAATCTAACATGCATTGTCAAACCTTCGCACTGTTGTTAGGGGAAAAAGATGTGCGACGAAAATAAACACGGAAGCGCAATATTTATCATCAGCACCGTTCTAAAATTCGTTAAAGACTAATCGGAACAATAAGCCCCTGTTCTCCGACATTTTATCTTGGAATAAGATAAATAATAAAGATACACAGAATTAAAAAATATTTTTGCTGCTTGATGTACGAGTTATCTTAACGAGATATCTCATCGATGCGAGTGTGCGAACAATTGTGTCTGGAAGAATTAATTTTATACCAAGAATACATATCTAGTCTCTAAATTCTTTGGAATAGCATCTCACTCTAATAAGTGAAAATTGAGCCAGTCTTGAAAAAAATTGCTCAATTTTCAATCTATAAGAGATTTCAATCTTCAGAGTGAGATTCACTCTATAAGTTTTAGAGTAGAAAAACGCGTCTTCCTCTCTGTCTTTCTTTATTAGTACTTATTCCACTTATTAAAACACTTATTAAATAGCGATTCATTCCTTCATTTTCTCTTCTTTTCTCCGAGATCAGCGAGATCGTTCATCCCGGCTTTCAAAATACTATATACTAAATCCAGAAGAGTAGTGAAATTACACAGTAAACAAACTGACAGCATTTGTCGTCAAGATAATGTTAGACATCATTTTGATGTCAAAATGACGACAAATAACATCGATTTATTTGCTGGGTAATTCACGTCATGATACATCTATCAAATGTATATTAAATTGATATTCTTTCTTATTTTTTTCTCATTCTTGTTCGAATTGAATAATTCACTTCGTTTTCTGTCATTCATTCCTCCTAAAGATTTTTGCTTTTTTTTTAATATTCGTTTTTACATAAAGATACAATGCGTTGTTTTTACTTCTTTTTATCATCGAATTTCCAATCATCTGACTCGCAATATCTAATTCTGTTTTTTTCTTATTCTCTTCTTAATTATACTATATAGATTTCCGTTTTCCAAGAGACGCAGTATTTTACCCTGCAATAGGGAATATTTGTTCATACTAAAAATTCCTTACGTCATATATTCCGTAGATTTGCCTGACAAATCACACGAACTTCGGGAAAAGGAGAGGAGATGTAGGAAACAGAAAGAGGAAAAAATGTCACAACGTTCCTTCGCATTCTTTTTTCAGCTTAATGTACAGTCTTTTTAACACTCATTTTAACACTCGCGTCAGAAGAGCATATCATGCACCTGGCATTCTCACTTGCATTATTAAAACGAAAGTCTCAAGAGACTGTCCGAGGAAAGGAACGAAGCGATTGTCGCAAAGAGCGTTAACAGAATACAATATCTCTCGTGAAATCACACAGAAAAAGAAAGGACAATGGAAACCTTTCGTGGGGGATTTAAAAACGATTGATATACACTTGGCAGTGTTAGAGAATACTTAATATGGCTTGACACGAACGGTCGCATTATCACCGGGTAAAGGAACCAGCTAACTTCGAGCGACACGCTCGAGTATCCCGGAAGCGCGACATCTAAAGATGAAACGTGAAGAACGACGGAAGAATACCGTTATCGGTAGAAAGGAAGATTTACAACGATTTACAGTCCTCGCAGACTAAAGTGTAGAAGCCGATGCTTCGATGCAATCGATCTTAACTCGTTTAGACTTCATTCACGCTGTAGATAATAATTTTTCAATTGCATCTTGTTCTAAAAGTATTAGCTCGACATACATTTTGTAATTAATAAATAATGAACTTAAGAAATATATATATACATCTTTTCCTAATATTTTTCCTGAATTTGTGTGCATCCTTAAGCTACTGTTTTTTAATAAAGCTGAGAAATTTTGTTATTATAAAAAATCCTAATGGATGTAGAATCCTTGAGAAGTGTTAATTTTATAATTGGAAAATGCAGTTCTCATTACAAATCTGACTTAAAGTAACACACATTGCTAGCCAAAAGTTTGGAACTATATATAAAATTCAGAAATATTTCAGTGAAACACTATTTAAAAATAAAGCATTGTTTAATTTAAAAAAATAGACTACGGTTATAGAGTTTTTTTTCCAAAAGTAAGCTATAGACTATTTTAAAAGATAGACGGAAAATTCTTTAAAATATAAATAAATATATAGTTTATATATTATTTACCTTACTTAAAAACTGATTAAGCTAACTTCAACAAAACAAGTATGTAATTTTTTAGTGCTTTTTTAAAAAAAAATATTTTTGTAGGACTTTAAACATTTTATGTTACTTTTTATTTCGTTATAAAATAATAAAATAATAAAAATGTTAAATTATAGTCATTAAGGGGATGCTAAAGTTGTTCTACTTTACCATCATTTCCATTCGGTGAAATATCTCCGAATTGAATTGACGGATTGCAAAAAATTGTTTTTACGGAATTAAAGTACGCACAAACAGGACCTCAGCTGTATCGGATTTTAGGAGAAAATCGAAGAAAAGTTTAAAAATTCGCTTACTTTTAGCTCGTACAGCTGACACCTCAGGTCTATATTTGCTTCATACAAGAGTTTTATAGTTTATATCTTGAAAATAAGCATAGGTCTGAGGTCACATTATTGTAACGAACGATACCAAGTTTATAGAACTAAGATTGAAAGTCTAGAAGGAAGGTAATCCTATTTAATAGAAAATACGTATATACGGGTACTTTGCGAAGACTGGGACTGTTACCTTTGTCATACTGACTTAGGGCCACTGTCACCAAGCTCAGTTAACTTAACTGGCCAGTTAATCCATCGGAATTGACCAATTGTCATTTTGTTTGAAGTAAACAATTCCGATGGACCAAGCTCAGTCAACTAACTGGCCAGTTAAATTAATTGAGCTCGATGACAGTAGCCCTTAAGGGAATCCTAAACCGATTACCGAACTTAATCGAGGTCGATAGTGCAGACTTTTTTAATTCCAAATTCGATAATAGTGACATCTTTGATTCATTTCTTACATTATATATCGTTCTATCTCACTTAAACGCATACATCTGTCCTTATCTAATATGCCAGCATCATCTATCGCAACTATTACTACACGGAATTTCGACTCTGTTGACAGTCCCAGTCTTCGCAAAGTACCCGTGCATACGTATTTTCTATTAGATAGGATTACTTTCCTTCTAGACTTTCAATCTTAGTTCTATAAACTTGGTATCGTTCGTTACAATGATGTGACCTCAGACCTATGCTTATTTTCAAGATATAAACTATAAAACTCTTGTATGAAGCAAATATAGACCTGAGGTGTCAGCTGTACGAGTTAAAAGTAAGCGAATTTTTAACTTTTCTTCGATTTTCTCCTAAAATCCGATACAGCTGAGGTCCTGTTTGTGCGTACTTTAATTCCGTAAAAACAATTTTTTGCAATTCGTCAATTCAATTCGGAGATATTTCACCGAATGGAAATGATGGTAAAGTAGAACATGATGGTAAACAACTTTAGCATCCCCTTAAGTCTGATTTTCTTTCATGCAGTAAAAAATTTTAACTGTAGTAATAGTTGCGATAGATGGTCATGGCATATGTTAGATAAGGACAGATGTATGCGTTTAAGTGAGATAGAACGATATATAATATAATGTAAGAAATGAATCAATAGTCTTAATCTTTTAGGTTTTTTGTATAGTGTAGATACAAGTATTAATTATTTACTTTTGGCAAATAAGAGTTTACATCATTGATGAGAAAATGTCTATCTATACACTATAGATATATAATATACTATAGATGTATAAATACACTATAGATTTAGTCTGTTTCTACTAATGTAGTTTAATTTTAATCTCGGTTCAATTAACTCTTCTTCAATTCCATCGAAAGAATTGAACCAAGATTAAATCAAAAAGCAACGTGTAATCTGCAGCGTGGAATCAACTCGACGCGTACGATACGGAAAAGAGGCGAGGATGCGGGATTCAAACAAAATTGCGAACGAATAAACGATTTACTTCAATGTATACGGAGTGTCGCAAAAAACGAGTCAAGAATCAATTACATCGACGCATATGTTTCATCTCTTCTCTTATCAAAGGAAAGTGGCTCACTGCATTCGTTCATGTTCATTCGTTTGTCTTTGCTAGTTTAATCTGGATCGATCCATCTTTGCATTCATCATCACACAGAGATTAAGATCTTACAAGTCTATTCGACAGACCGATCTCAGCACTCACCAGTTTCGCAGTTTTTCCTTTACTCTTTTCTGTGATATACGCACACACATGCACGCACGCACGCACGCACCTATCTCTCTAAAAAGAAAATAGAACCTACACTCTAGCGTTACTCGCACTCAGGCTTCAAATATACCGACTTGACCGTCTCATAAATACGAAATGTCTTTATATATAGTCTTTCTGAGTCATAACATAATACGTTTATCGAAATACGATCATTGATGAGCTTTAACAAGTCAATACAGAGACTACAATCGAAAATCTAGTCAATAATGTATATAAAGTGGTCCACCAGAGTAGAGAGAAAGAGAGAACGAGAGAGAGAACACGCGAATAACTTCTAAATTCGAAGAAAAAGTTGGATACAATTTGTACAATTTTGAGAGGAAAGTCCAGAATTTTATTAAGTGTTCCCGTTTCCGGTAGGACCTCTTCCCTGTTCTAGAACCTGTTCTGAAGAATATGAAGGAAAACGAGTATTCTCTCTTTGTCTTACAGTTTTAGTAATCTTCATTTGCCCATACCGACTAGCGCCTCGTCCATAAGTTCATCGTCGGTAATGCAAGGCGACGCGGACGAATGGGGTGAGGGTGGGATCACTCGGGGGCTCGGTGCCGGACTCTTGACGATGTGCACACTGACGGACGGACTAGCAGCAGGCGGGAACGGAGCAGGAAGCGGCGGCGGAGGCGGCGGCGGTGGCGGTGTATTGCGACGTACCGTCGGCGCTGCCTGAGTCATCGCCCGCTCCGGAATCGTCGTCAAATGGTGCTGCGTTAAGGACGCTGGCAGGCCGTGG
>NW_017255944.1:41391-76649 GCF_001594055.1 Mycetomoellerius zeteki
CCACCGCCGCCGGTGCTATCGGACGTCATGACGGAATTACCGTCTGATGAAGTCGCAACGCTGGCCAGCGACGAGAAAATCGACGATGATGAGGATGATGATGCGGAAGAAGATGACGATAACGACGCCGATGACGTCTGCTGCTGCTTCTTCTCCTCGACGGTGATCTTATTATATTTGGTTTGCAGAACTGCCTGGTCGGCGGGCTTGGTACTCAGATTCAGACTCTCGGCAACGATAGCGCCGCTTGACGCGGTTGACGTGCTGGAGCTTGTCATGGTTCCGTAGGACTTGGCGCCTGATGATGTCAACTGATCAGAAACGTTACTCTTGGAGAGAATCCCGCCGGCGCTTGTGTCGTCGATCTTACCGAGGAACTGACCGGTGGATGTTTGCCTCATTCCTAAATCTTTGCACGAGTCGCGGGATGGTTCATTGTCCATCGGTTGGATGCACAGATTCGTAGGTACATCGGAATCGGCGGTCGACTGTGGAGGCAGCATCAAACCGGTGTTCTCCCCAACGAGATTCAAAGACATCGCGCCGGCGGCGGATGTTGTGATCGATAGATTGTCCGGTTTATTCTGCGAATGGTCCCGTCTCGATTGGTCGTCTGGCAGCGATGATTTGGATACTGATACGGTGACATTGGACAAACCGGCTATTTTACTCTGTTCCTGTTTCAGACCATCGAGGGTCTGTTTAGAATCGGGCAGTATCGACATCTTGTCCGATGACTTATTCTTATCAGCGTCAGCGATGTTCGCACGGGCCGACAGTTTCGGTATTTGAAACTTGGTGTCCAATTGCTTCATTAGGCCTTCCATCATTAACTGAGGTGGCAGACTCGGCGGAAGGTTAGAGATAGACGCGTGCGCGGCTAACAGCTTGAAGGCTCGTTCGCTCTCGCTCTCTTCCCGCAGAGCGGACGGACTCGATTTTCTGGCATCACCGAGGCCTTTCGACGCGAATATTCCCTTGTCGCCGGATTTTGGGATCCTAGGTTTATCTCGACCTCGACTCAGATCAGTCACACCAGAACTCGTCTTCGGTGAACCGGAAGCTTTGGAGGATGAACTACTCTTTGATAAGGGATTTCCTCCAACGCCTCCAGTTGCAGACGCCGTAATACCCGCACCACCGCCAGTATTCGACCCGCCCGAGGAAGAGATGGCGGATTTCATACCGGCGGCGGCCAACATCATCTTCGTGGGTAGCATTTTCTGTGCAGCCTGTAACGTTTGTGGCTTCTTCGATGCCGGTCCAGAGTTTACACCAGGTTTGAGACCCGTATGTGTCTTTGGCGAGCCATTGCTGCCGGTGATTACGTTACTGGACGATGATGATGATGATGATGATGAAGCCACGGACGATAAAGAGCTCGAAGATGAAGTCGCCGCCATCGATCCCGATGACGACAGCTTCAAATTGGCGGCCTGCTTAGAATCTTTAGTACGAGTTTTATTGATAGTTATCTTTATTCCGTCTGAGCTGTGTTTTACCATGTATTCGCCGGGATTCTTCGTATCTACGGACGCATTTTTGGTGACACAAGATTTTCCTCCTTCTCCAATAGTCTTCCCTCCGCTCGACGACGACGAGCCACCGCCGCCGATATTCTTCTCCTTCTGTCCAGTGCTACTCATTCCACCAGTGCTGCCAAGGCTGGAGCCTCCACTGCCTTTCACGTTACCGCCACCGTTTCCACAAGTATCTGTTTCGGTACAATGCTGAGCGTTCTTCAGTTTGTCGATCACGGCGTTGAGAGAACTTTTGCGATTCCGTGCCTGCTGGGCTGCAATCGCAGATTTGCTTGCTGCATCGATCTGACCAGATGGTGGAGTGCTTCCGCCAGAAGCTTGGAGAGAAGAGACTTGGGTGGCTTCGCTGCTGGGGGAGATCATCTCTAGCTGCTTCATTTTACCGCTGGAGGACTTGGTCTTGGGACTCTGATGGCCACTACCTGAACCGCCAGATGAGCTGACGGATGACGTTCGTCTGTCTTTATCTCCACGACCGGAGGAATCCTTACTCGAGGACGACGAAGAAGACTTGACTTTGGATGGAGTCGTTGTTGAGTCGGAGCCGCTGATTTTAGGGCGGACATACTCGGTTTGCCGCTACTTGCAGCCGAACTACCATGTTTCGGAGATGAAGTGCTGCCGTGTTTCGGGCTCGCACCAGCAGGTACCGGGACCGGGACGGACACCGCTACGGACGGCACGTTGCCCACTGTGTTGGGCACCGTGGATACAGATAGCGACATCGGGACCGACATAGGAACCACTGAAACGTTCGGCGCATTGTGCTTCGGACTGCTGCCATAAACGGGCGAGTGCTTCGGACTTTGAACTGGTTTACCACAAGTTGCTGCTGCCGACTGACTGGCCTTCAAAGTAGGACTGGATTTACCAACAAGCGTGGCGAGCGAACTCGAGTGCGTAGGTGAAGGACTGAACTTCCTTACAGCTGCGGGCGAAGTAGGCCGTGATGATGAGCAGCTCAAACCAACACCAGCACTACCACCGCTAGGTGGCGATTGCTCGGTGCTAGGCTTGATGCTCACCGACACTGGTTTCGAGAGTGGATCTTGCTGCTGTTTGCCACCCGATGGGACTTTGTCCGGTGGACCCATCGGACCGTCTTCTCGTTTACGTTTGCGCCGTTTTTCCAGTTTGCTTCCACTGCTCTTGGTATCCTCAGAACTGCTTTTACTACTGCTGCTGCTGCTTTTTCCGCCACCACTTTTCCGTTCGCTTCGCTGCCGATCTTCCGTCGCGCTCGTCAGACCGCTGGTTTTCGGAGATGGTGCTGGACCGGCGATCGGTGTGATGGTGATCGAGCTCGGTAAATTAGTCTGCGATGGCGATGAGGCGATGGGTATAATCTCGATGCCAGGTCTCCTTTCCAAACCCATACCAGTCAGTACGGAGTTATAGTTGGTGGTACTCGCTTGATCCAGATTACCACACGAAATTGGAGTGATACTTACTGATGGTGGTACCGGCAGACCTTTGTTACCACTACTCGTTGTCGACGTCTCATCAACGAATATGTTTGTTGGGCTCGACTTCTTTTCCTCGCTACCACCACCACTTCGATTCTTCTTCGACTTGCGCGTCGATGAGGATTCGCGTATCTTTATCAATTCCTCTACTTCTTGTTGCGGCTGTTGCTGTTGTTGCTGCTGCTGCTCCGCGCTACTGTGTTGCACTTCCATGATCTCACTGTCTTTCTCGGAATTGTCGAGATCATAATCCGAGGTACTCTTATCGAGTATATCGGTAGTATCCAAATTTGTAAAATCCATACCGCTTGTCAAACTGGTAGCTGAGGTCGGTGTAGACGTTCTGGTCTCTGATGCGAGATTCTCTCGATTCGTGGGCGTTCCCAGCGGTGTTGAGTTTTCTGAACTTGAACTCTCCAGTAAGATTTCCGTCGCGGCGCTGCTATCTCCGCCGTCGCTCTTTCGTTTGGGACTACGCCAAAGACCGTCCGTACCAGTTTTCCTTTTGCGCGCCTTCTTACCGCGCTCATTCGTGTTTGAGTTACTAGTTAGAGAGTTTTTTGCTTGTCCCAGCAATGCACCAAGCTGCAACGGGTTCAACATAGAAGCAGAAGTGTTGTTCGTCCCAGTGGTACCCATCGTCATCGTCGTCGTATCGGATTGGCCGGAATACGACGGAAAACCGATACTATTTTCCGTTCCGGCATCTAAAAAAGACTGCTGTTGCTGTTGTTGCTGCTGCAATTGATTCGCTGACAACTGCTGTTGCTGCGTTTGTCTGCCTCCCATACACCCGTTGCTGCCGTTATTCAAACCGGGTTCTTGCTTTATTTTCGTCTCGCCATTCGTGAAGTCTGGCATACTGGACGCGGCACCGGATGCGTTTTGTCCGGTCTGATCCTTACCACCGGATCCTAAATTGAGATTGTAGCTACCATTGCTGCTGCCACTGCCGCTGGTCAAACTGTTCATCACTGCGGGCAAAGAACGACCCTCCCAGATCTTCAGTAGCATTCGCATAGTCAACGGGATGCTGAGGCAACGTTGCAGCACTCTACCGCTGAGATCCGACGTCTGTTCAACGTTCGTTGTCATACTCACACCGTACAATCGGCATTTAAGCGTCGATATGTCTGTCAGGTCCAGTTCCACGGTGGCCATTGTTTCCTCGTACGGATGCTCTACGCTCACACTGATGTGTTGCCACGAAAGGGCGCTTACCTCAAGTATGGTAGTATGTTCCGGATCCTGGCGTGCCATGGGCCGCACGCAGCTCGCGATTAGACAGTTAAAGAGCGCCTGCTGCCGAAGGTACACCAAGATCTGCGGCACATGTGCGGGATGCGTGAATGGGATACTGCACACCAGCACGCCCTCCATGTTCTTATTTTCTGTCATGAAGTAACAGTGTTGTTGATCCGGTAAGGTCTGCAAGAGAGAGTAGCATGACGAGTCGCAGGATATAAAGCGATATTTCTTTTATATAATTTTGTTACTTACCACATACAAGCCTCTGTTGTTTCGACAATCCAGCTGACCATCGCTTGCATGCTGTATTATCAAACTGAGCAACGGATGTGGCGCGGAGATATCGCCGCACTCGAGCTCCGTGACTTTCTGTATCTTCTTCATCAACTCCATGCAGATAGGCATCTTCTTGACGAGTTTCAGCACGAAGCAGGCTGGCAGCATGGAGGAATTTGTACTGGTCAGCGAAGCGTATGAAGGAGTACTAAAAAAAAAAGCAATGGTAAAATTTTAAATTCGTTTTATTGAAACTTGAATAAATTCGAAATATAAATAACATAAAGAAATGAAAACATAAAAGATAATAAATTTCTTATAGCTATCATTAGTTTAATATTTAACTTAACTTCAACTTAGTACTATTTGCATCACAATGAAGATTCAATGCACAAAAAGATCAGTTGCAAATTGATTTAAAGTAAGTTTGAGAGAGAGAGAGAGACACCAAGTTTAATTAACACAACGACAGATAAAGAAATCATATTTTTCTAGCTATTCTAAAGTTCTCTCGTTTCAATGCCAATATTTGATTTAACTTGTTTCAATGATAAAAATAACGATTAGTTGTTTTGATGTAAGACAAAAGGTCTTCATAAATATTAATTTTTGACCTTTGTCTTTGACTCATGTAAGTATAAAATGTGTTTTTCTAAAAGGACAAAGAAAGAAATAGCAACCGTTAAATATATTTAATCAAGCAATAAAGAAAATTAATGTAATTAGCAAAAATATAATTATAGCTGTTTAATTTTCAAACAATTACATACAAAAACTGTATAAAGAAATAATAGAATTTTGAGCTCAAAACGCCGTTTGTCTTATTTTTTGTTTAGATCTTATTAATTATATTATATCTTTTATTCAAATATTATTTTCTTATAGTTCGTAACTCTTCTCAACACTTTTATTATTAAGTTATATTAATTGAACCATATTACACGATGTATTATAAATAATAGAAAGACAAAAGTTGATCTTACCTCTTGCCCGTGGGACTTCGGTTCACAGTTATAATACTAGAAGTAGGTAGCTTGTGACCCGTCGAACCTTCCATACAAACAGTCACCGAGTGTCCGATCTTTCTTTTAATGATAGTATCAGGATTCAGAGTGTCATAAGTTCGATTCTCTTCGTCAATTAAATCGTACGGCGAGACGAAATATGTCAATTTCATCGGGTGACCGCCTCGTCTTCTTTCCAGAATTCCTAGATAAAAGAACGTATAATTGAGTCACGTATAATATATAACAAAAATGCATATAAATGCAAATTCACTGCGCAAAAAAATAAATATAGAAGATAGATATAATCATACTTTTATACGTAAAATATAATACAAAAACTAGTATATGTCAAGTTGCTAACCGACAGGACTCTTGTGAACCAGATTGAAAGGCTCTTTCATGAATGTCTGCAGCTGTGCCAAAACACCTAGGTCAGCCTCGAGGGACTGCAGGGCACTGAATGCCTTGCACTTTACTTTCTTATCGGCATTTAGCTGATAGATCGACGCCAGTCCTTCAAGTTGCGTGGTGAAATCGACGAAGTCACCGCGCGATAGAGCCGAGGCAAGTGCTTCGCAACTCTGAAACAGCAATTTTCAGAATTAATAAAGGCACTTAATAAGAAATAACGTTAATAATGTCAATAATTCTTACCTGTTGTTCACTTTTTCCCTCATGGTGGATTTTAACATCCCTAACAAGACCTGATGGAGGCTCTAATAAGACCTCCAAGAAGAACATATCAGAGGATATAAATATTTCCGTGCCTGGAGGACCAGACATCATGAACTTTAATCTGTGTAATGAGATAATTATTTATATTTAAGCTCAATTTATTTTATATGATGTATAAGAATTATCAAATAATAAACAAATGTTACTCTTACCAGATGACAGATACTCACCCTAACTGTCTTGCTAAGCTTTCTAAACGCTCTACCATAGATTGGAAAGAAGTGACCTTAATAGAGTGCTGCAGGGTGTCCAAACACTTCTGCAATTGATTCTTCTCTATGCTGTCGATCGCAAATCGCTTATCCTAGATACCAAGAAGTCGTATTCATACCTTGACAAGCTTCGAAATGACAAAGTAAGTAAAAATTACTTACTAGCATGGCCATGCGCATGTTTTTAGCAGTCTCCACCAAGGATTTATATGTGGAAGACTTGGAACGTAATTTTTCCATCAGAAACTCCATTTGCCATTCCTTGCCCTTATCGGAAGCAGATCCTCCCCCGGGTGAAGGTTGCCCCACTGTGAAGAAAGTTTCCAATAAAGATATTGCTAATATAATAAATCTACTACTATAATAAATACACTATATTGCTATAACTAATTCCTCTCTTACTGATTCAAAATTCCATGTGTTGCAAACAATGATTTTGATTTAGAAAGAAAATCGAGGTTTTCTTTATACAAAAAATATTACCAGTAAACTAAATGTACTACTTTGCTACAAATTAATTCCTTTTATAAACGTACAGCAGATAAACGTTAATGCATTTTATCATACTAATTAAAAATTTTGAAAAGTCCATCCACAAATAAAAGGAATTGAAATTATACAAATATAATTGCATGCTGTAAACTTGTTTATATAAGATGCACTATTAGTAAGGCATATTAATAACTCCAGAAATAAAAGGAAAATTATACAGATACAATTGTATGAATACAAATTATATAAATACAATTATATATGTATAATTATAAAAATATAAATTATATAAAGACAAATAAATACAGTTATATGCTGCAATGTAAACGTCTTTAGAGGATACTTCATTTTAAATAGAACATATGAATAATTCCATCAATTAATTAATCTATCACTGTTTCATAATTTCACAAATTGCAAACAAGACTTAGAAAGTCAAATAGAGGTCTCCTGGGCTGCGTTCGAAAACATCACCCGAATGCCTCAAAATATATCGTTTTATCCTTGTTGTCCATCCAATGTTAAATAAGGATAAGGTGATACATAGGGGCACCCTAATGATGTTTCCGAACGTAACCTTGTACATACAAAATATTACCAGTGCTAAATAAATACACTGCTAAATACACTGCTAAATTATAAAGAATCCGTTCAGAAATAAAAGAGAAATTATACAAGTACAATTGTGCACCTATTACACATTGCAAACTGCTTTTGCAGGACGCACCATTGTAAATAGGGCGTATTAATAATTCTGTTAATTAATTCATCTACCGTTAATTTCATGTGTTGCAGAACGATTTTCGAGATTTAGTAACACCGAGTTCACGCCTCGCGAAAAATCTCCGAATGAAAAATATTCCTCACCTTGGGGCTTCTGCCCGTTGGTCGCATCCATGTGCTTCGGTGGTTGGCACGGATGCGTCCGCGATGGTCCGCGGTGTTTTGCGCTCCTTATGCAACACGCTATCGCGAAATCGCGACGCTACGCGCGGCTGCCTGACCGGCCATGGCGAATTACAGAGCGGCCAGGCAATAACGAGAAGGGCGATCGCAAATGCAGTCCTTCGGATAATATCAGGACGCCAGACTCGGGTTCACCCCTAAATTCTGACACCACTTCTCCTGCGATGTTGCGACTGCTCGCTAAATTCATCCACCCAGCCTAACCTAATCAAACGTAAGCCTAACCTCACCTTACTCTGCGTCGCGCGTATCGCCAGATGGCGTTATTTGCTTTGTTTTGTATCATTTAAAATTTAAAACTTAAAATGCTACAAGAAAAATGTTACTTGCTACTTGCAAATGTTATATTTGCTTCGTTTTGTTGTATTTTTTTTATTTAATGATATAATAAAATCATGGCACATCCTAAAAACAGCGATTAAGGATGTTTTATACATATTTTCAAAATGATAAAAATTTTGAAAAAATTACAGATTATTATCTAAATCACGTTTAAAAATAATAGGACAAATTTGATAGCGATTAATTACTATCTGGATCATAAGTTACTTTAATAAATAGTAGTATTTTTTAAATTTGTGCTCTAATAAAAATATATGGAAATGTATTATAAAATAAATAATAAAAATCTCAATTTTTTAATATAACGTTATTATGTATTCAAGATTATTTACGTAGAGTTACATTGCGATGCATGAACTTAGTTGTTCAGTAAATAAACAAAATATTTATTTATTCTATATCTTTGTAACTAATCAGCGAATCGCAATGAAACTTTGCATCAATTATTTTGAATATTTAAATTACTTTTTCATTTTTCAAATTTTAATTTTTAGCAGTAAAAATAACAAATAAATAAACTACAAAAAAGTGTTATAAAACAAAAATATAATCTTATCGACACAACTTTTATATGTGTATAGTTTATTTGAAGTATAAATATTAAACATACTTCCAAATTTAATTTTCTTTGCAGGAACTGTACGTCTAATCTTTAACATTCTTAAACATCGCGTCGACTTTAAAAAGTTGACTTCAGTTAATTTTTTGTTCACTAAAACATATCTACAACAGTAGAGTATTGCAGAAATAACAATATCAATTTTCTAGCTCAAAATTGCATTACAAATATGATAAAATTGATAGAAAGGTCAAACGAGTAATTAGATCAAAGATTAAAACTAATTTATCAAAACGTCAAGAAGGGATTATAAATACATGCATGTGAACGTTCGACTATACTGTCTTCTTTAGTCAAATTACAATAGAAAATAAATTAAGAGTTTGGAAACAAATTGATTACATGAAGTTTTTAATAATTAAAATATTGAAGAGAGAGTCGATATTAAAATATAAATAAAGATAAAAATCAATCATGAAATCAGTAGGTTGAACACACATTTTAAACATTAAAAAGTAAAAACCACTGAACATTCTTCTTTATACATCACACTGAGGTCCATATTATAACCAGAGGAAGAGTAGAGAGTCAAGGATTTAAAATTCATGGAATAATAGAACATCTTTAATTTAACAAATATTTTCTATATTACACGATATACGAAATTACACATAAATTTTTAATCTCAAATTCTGTTATTGCAAATTACAAGATGGACTCAAGTGAGTCAAGATAGTTTCTTCGATGTACATAATCATTAATGCGTAATGATCGCAATAATATTATTACCAGGAATGCGTGGTTGCGGATTATCTATTACACAGAGAGTCTCTTTATTGTACATAGTAAAATTGCGTATAAAAATAATCTCATCGGTACGAGATGTAAAATAGGTCATTTTTTTATATACACTAATTGCAAAAGCGCAATACTAGACTTAAGTCATTATAGCTTTGTCTTGTAACAATCAGACAGCGCGTATCACACGCTTACATCGCGTTTACTTTACGTCATTTATAAAAGTAAACGCGGCGCAGCTTAAAATCATGGATAAAAATTAAGATGTGTGCCTAATTAACGAGTGACGTTATATATATTGCGATATTTGTACTGTGGTGTACTGTGGTGTGTTTTTCTTAACCCTTTCCATCGTAAATTGTCCTCCTGATTTATTTGTGACCGGATACGTGTGCAGCAAAAATGTAACATTTTCGTAAAAAGTATCCAATATCATGACGGGCTAAGATTAATTTCCTAAGATTAATTTTCTATTGTGTTTCACAGACTTTTAATAAACGAGAGAAAATCCTAAAACTTCTATAAAGAGTTCCTATATAAATCATAAATGAATAAAAATACACTTGAGCAAGATAAAATTGAGCTGCCATACATTACTTCATGAAAGACAACAGTGCCAAATATAAAAAAATTCTTCGTTATAAATTTTTGATTCGATAAAAGTTGTTCCACGTTCAGTTGTAAAACGTGATCAAATGTTCTGTAAACGCTATAATACGTAATAAAATTCCCTGTAAATACATAATAAAAATAGTCGATAAAAAATGAGTTTCAATTTTCGACTAATATAGAACACGAGTAAGAAAATCAAGAAGTGCGTTTTACTATAAATTTTTGGTGCTCGGGTGAAAGGAGATACGTTTGTTCCAGAGTTTTGGAACCGGCGAGAGAACCTGCTCCAAAAATAAGTGCCTCTTCTCCTTCAGATTGAAACGCATGTTGCACAGCGATTTGTCATTTTTCTCATCTCTTTCTATAGTCCAAGCGTGACTATCATTATTGTCCCTATCATCATATATATTATTAATCCGCCTGTTGTTGTTCGACAAGCTCGGCGACAGATTCTCTTTATTTGGCGATTTCTTCGATATTGTGGGAAGAGTATTTCTCTTGAGAGTGTCGCTCTCCGCTTCGGCGGTCTTAGCGTCGATGGGCCTGGCTTGGCACAGATTTTCGCCATTTTCCACGGATACCAAGGGACTCATCTCAACGTAAAGGTCGCTCTCGTTCGTGTCGAAATCGTTCTTGCAATCCACGAACGTAACCTGCCTCATAAGTTTGCTCGCCTTGTCCAAAATCGGCGAATCGGACAAGACGGCGTCTATCAGAGGCGTCTTTTTGATGGACTCTATAGCACAGCACCGAACGAACTCCCTGATCGCGTCTATCTCGCGTTTCTCGACATCCCGCGCGGTCAGATCGATCGAACCGGTCGTCGTCGAGGCGTTTCTGAGATCATTGTCAAATAATACTTTGGCAAAGCGCGCCTGCGCCATCAAGTTCTTGGGATTCAGGTCTTCCCATTGAGTCCCAGTGGTGTGATAGATGTGTCGCGGCGAATTATCCGCTGTATATCGCCTGATCTGATCTATCGTACTCACCAGAGTACTCGCGGAGTCGCGCGATAGCTCTGTCCCGTGCTGAAACTTCTCGTCCGACGATGACAAATCATCGCGCTCCTCCAATATCGTGTCCAACGCGAGCATACCGCCCCGATCGTCGAACACCACCGGCTTGGCTATATATAGACTGGCATTTTGATCGTCGGCAGACGTAGAGAATGTGCTGTCGCTGTAAGATGATTTATTGCCCTTAGATTCCACTAGATCGTAAGTCAGAGCGTCCGCGTAATCGTCCTGCTTTAATATCCCTCGTGAGATCATGCCGTCGGAGTATTCCGAGCTGTACGTCGTGCCAGTCGTGCTCGTCAAGGTATCCCGCCGCCTATCGCGCACCACGCTATCATCGTGGATGTACGTCTCGATGTCTGTGTAGCCCTTCCAGCTGCGAATGCACCAAGGTGGCCGGGCGATTCCTAGCGGGCACACGTTCTCATAATCGTGGATCGACGTCACGCAGCTCATCGTCTCGTCCCGCTGCTGTAGGAAAAATAATATACGTGAAGAGAAAAAGTAGCATAATGTAACAAAATAATAAGTAGAAAGCGCAATGAGTTCAATGTATTATAACAAATAAAGCGAAAAGATACAGTACTGGTCAAAAGTATTGCGTTATTTATGAAAACAAAGAAATTGTTATTTTAGTATCATTGTTTTATGTTTTGATAGAAATACTTTGAAGGAAAAAAGTAAAGAATTTATAATAATCATAATAAATAATAATTAATAATAACAAAAAATAAAAAATCCATAATAAACAAGCTATAAGCATTCTCTATATTATTGAGGATAATGCAAGACTTTTGACCGAGACGATTTCAAATAATATATATTTAGACCTGCTGCTGCAGGTCTTTTGACACCTTCTCTATATCGAATATCCTGCTGCTCTCCAATGGCGTCGGAGTGGTTAGTTTTTCTCTGTTCTTGATAACGTCTAACGCGCCGATCACTTTACTGCAGGAATCCAGCGTGAGGGAATTACTCCGCTCAGAATTGTCGAGACTACCAAGCTGGTCCAGATCGATATTCAATATATCCGGTGCGTGCCAGTCCAATTGCGGGGTGATATCGTGCTCGTAAATGCCGCGGCGTTTTCGGGATGAGTCGATGTCAGGCAAGCCAGAATACAGGGAGTTCAATGGGCTACTAGTAAGCGTGTTGTCCGGATTATCATTGACCGACGTGACTTCCTCCTTGTGTTTCACGCCGACGCGACTATGCGGCCTCTCGCATTCTGTGGAGAGGCGTAAGGCGCTCGCGTTGGATTCGTTCTCCGAGCAGTAGTTACGATTTACAATGCCTTCCTCTACACAATCGGAAATTTGCGCAATATTTGTAAGCAAAGATTGTTTATCGGTAGGCACCTCCTCGGTCCTCGGCGAGATGTCCATGGAGTGGTGCAACGACACCAAGGAATCGCGATGGAACAGCTTAAAGGATCTGGATGCGTCAACTTTCGTAGTTGTAGAATGCTCGCTAATATTTCGGGAGATGTTCGTCGCCGTTCTTGATGGATGAAACTTGCCGTAATATAGCGACATGCTCGTCAGACCGATGAGCATACAACCGACTATCACGGATGCAATCATGATCATCGTGATGTTCGCGATAGTTTCCCCGACGTCTAACATATATATGATCAGAAAGACCACATTCTGCGCTACGATCACTGAGTAAAAGATGAGCACGCGATAACGCGATCTGTCGTCGCGCAAGTTGAAGAAGTCGAAGCAGTAGATTAATCCGATGACACAATTGTAGATGCGCTCCTCCCACGCGGTAGAGCAGAACTTTGTCTTCTGCAAGATCACCCAGATCGTCATGAACAACCAATGCAGACCTGGAAAACGACGATTCCTTGAAAATTGGAGACAGCGTCACGGCGTGTTATTCTAGATATTTAGACTTTTAGACGATCGACTGAACGTATTGTAACTTATAATTAGTTCACTTAAATCTGTCTTCTATAAAGATCGACTTTCCTTCGTTTAAGATAGACTTAGGCCCAGTTTTACAACTCATGGTTAACTCTTAACCGGGGTTTAACTTATTCCTCTTTCTAATGCTAGAATTGGAAAGAGATGAGAAATAAATTGAACCTTAGTTATAAACGTTAATCGTGAGTTGGAAAACTGAGCTTTAGTAAACAATTAAATTATTTCATATGAATGTAATATGGACTTCTGCGTTCTAATTACAGGACTTTCTCGGTAAAAAAACTCACCCAGAAATAAAAAGAACCATGCTTTCAGGAAGATAAGCGCTAATATCAGAACTATGAATCTTGATATCAGCATACCGCTACGCCAGGCAGCTTGAAGGGCGAGAGCGACCCAAGTCACGTTGCTGCGCTCGCGATTGATATTGTGCATGGCCTTAACGTATGTACTCACGGCCCACGTTAAGGAGCAGAAGGAAGTCACGGCAGAGGCGCCTGTGCAAAAATTGCACATATGTTAATTTAATTACATTAATAACAATATTAAGTTTTAGCTGGTAGTGGCTGGATCACTCGAGACCTGAATCTTCAAAAATTGCTGTTGATTTTCAAAAATTATTTTCTTTTCATATTTTGCAAAGATATAAAAAAACTGAAAAATTGCTACTTTTTTATTGCTGTTTTACGTACTATTTATATGAGAGTTACTTTTTAATTATCCAATAGACAGTACGGATCAAGAATGACCCAGCCACAGTCTCCCGAAGAGTTGAACCTGTAAACATACAAATTATTATAAAAATATACTTTTTAATTTAAATACAAAATATATCAAGAGGGATATATATAGAATTAGGGAATTATAGATATTTGTTTAATAATATCGCGATTATTATTATTCATTAAATAAAACTGAGATCTAATTATATTGAGAAGTGTAATAAAAAAATAAAATAAAAAATATCAAAGCACTACTATATGTTTCTGTCGCTATTGTCCGTGATGGGCTACTGCCTTCTTTTCGGCTATTTTTAAATACGCTTCGACATTGCTTCGCAACGCTTCGCACTCTTAGTCGCTTTTATATTTAAAACTGTGGAGGAGGACAAGAGAGAGTTCCTCGTCTTGTGGAATTTGTCGTCATATCGTTCCGTTCATGCATTGTTCAGGAGTAAATAGATAAACAGAGTGATATTCCTTCCTTTTTCCTGTTATCTGCGGAGGCGGATCACGAGAGAGGAAACGAAAGAATAATATACGTGACGACTCGTTACGGATTCACAAATGTTCAGGTTTTCGAGCTCAGCATCGGTGGTACAGCGGTACAACATAATTTCCAGCAGTGTTCTTCTGCGATTCATTAAAATGGTGTTTTATCTCAAGTGAATTATACACGTGACAAGGCACGATGCACACATCGTACAAAATACTGACGATCAACATAATAACGTCGAATGAAAATAAAAATTCGATGGTTTATCCGGGATTGAAAACCGGCTTTTATTGTTATTCAAAAAAGCTCCTTTTATCAATACAGGTAGGAATACGAAGGTCCACACACACAGATTCATATCTCATTTTTATCGATAACTGCGCGCATTTAGTATACATGGAACGATTTTATTGAAAGATCTAAAATATTATTGGATATAGATTTAAAATAATTATTGGACATCAAAATAATTATGTTGGAAATTAAAAATTTTTTCAAAATTATTTTCAATTCTGTATCCAGCACAGGTTTTGATCATCCAGTAAAATTGTTCTTTCCATGTTCTTTACATATATACCGTAGAATCTAAAAAATAAATCGCGCATTTATTGATAAAAGCGAAGTGTGAATACGAACCACAAGGTGTCCCAGATCAACCGTATCTTTCTCTCTGAGCCATGTAAACCCTCGTATGATTTTTCCGTGCTTCTCTTCTTACAATTCTTCACACGGAGAAAACAAAATGATTCTTTATTCGTAGAGACAAGTCACGGTGATAGAGTCAGTCGCGATATTAGCGACGATTATGACATTGTTAATACTGGTGAACTTAGCGCATACGGAGACAAACATAGAGCCGGCCGCATCACTGAGGTATGCATCGCCGAAATATGCATCTGTTGCACGCGCCGTCGCGCCTGGAATAATGCCGCGAGCTCCGATGTCACGAAACCAGATGGAGGATGTTAGGCGTGAGTTGGACAGGAGAAGGTGGTGGGTGGCACGAATGTGTGAGACAATCGACACAAAGAAATCGCACACGGACGCCACGCTGATGAATATGATCATCGATACGTAAGTGAGGGAGATGCTGAAAAGTTCCTTAAAAATTATACACATCTAATGATTATTATACATAAAATATAGACTACACCAAAAAATTGAGGAATTATTTATTCTGCCCTCTAAAAATAGACAATTTTTAAGAGAGTGTTTAACTTCGCCAAAAATTATCATAATAAAAGGCGATTTTTGGCGTGCTTCTGATATAGCAACCAAAAGCAACCGCGGTTGGGGCTATCTTTGTCTTCTGATCCCTAAAAACGATGATAGCCTTAGTCGCGGTTGCTCTTGGTTACTATATCAGAAGCACGCCAAAAATCATCTAAAATGATTCAAAAAGCATTTTGAAGCTTAAAGTCTCTACTTTTTTTTCAGAATGACACTTTAGATAACGATTTTAATATCGTTCTGAAAAGTAGAGACTTCAAGCTTTAAAATGATAATTTTTGACAAAGTTACACTCTTTTTAAAATTGTCTATTCTTGGAGAGCAAAATAGGTGTTTTCTTAATTTTTTAGCGTAGTGTAAAAATTTAATTCGAAAGGATTAAAATGTTCATCAGATTGTGAGAAAGTTTAACGATATTAAAAAATGCAATAATTTTTTCTACAAATAATTTTGATTCAAACTAATTCGAAGAGAGCACAACGTGTCGTGGTGTCCGATATACAAGGCGGCGAGTTCCACGTGGATGAATTATTTCGCCGTTCTAAAAGGCACTTTAACGGACGCTACTATAGACTTGGTGCGTCGCAATCTTACGCAGGTCAGCGATATTGTGAGACAAGCAGGATGCGGATATTAATAAGACTTATGAGGTAAAGATTATACGTTGTAACTCCCAAATCCATGACTGACTAATCATTATCTGTAGATAGAGCAAAAAAACAATCTTAGAAAAAATCTACATAACAATAAAAAAGAGAATCTTATAAAATAATTTTTTTTAAGTATTCCTAACAAAAGAGTTAATTATTAGACATAAAATAATAGTTTTTTTGGATAAAAGAATCAAATTTAATTCTAAAGAATTTAATTAAATAAAGAGAGTGACAAGTTAAATTCCGAATCTTTTAACAATTTTTAGAAAATGAGCAAAACGAAGAAGTTCCTCATTGTGCGACATCCACTGGAGCGTCTCTTATCCGCATACAGGGACAAGTTGGAGCATATGCAGAACCGCGAATATTATTACAAACGCTTCGGCCGGCGCATCGTACTCAAGTACCGTCAATCCGGTAACACGACAAGATTGGAGCCAACATTTGCCGAATTTCTGCAATTTATAGTCAGCGAGAAGTACTTTGACGAACATTGGGTGCCGTATTATCGCACCTGCGAACCCTGCATGGTCAATTACGACTACATTCTCAAGTTCGAAACCCTGGACAGGGATCAGAACTTTTTCATCCAGGATGCCAATCTGAACGGATACCTATATGAGACGAATTACCTGCGAAATATTAATCCACTGGGCACAACCACCAGGAAGACACTCGATGAGTACATCAAGGGAATATCGCGATCGCTTCTCGATGAGGTTTACAAAATTTATGAAAACGATTATAAATTGTTCAACTACTCGTCTATTTAATATTATCGGTGTCTCTGTTGATCAGGTAACTCTTACGGTTTTTATACGACGTTTTTATATTGACAGACGAAGAGATATTAAAACTTCATGAATAGTTTAAATGTGATATAACATAAGAACTTTTTAAATTTTTTCATTTTTTCAGATTCTTAAAGAGAATACTTTATTTGTTAAAATATATGTTGAATAAATGTCATTTAAAAAAATGTTTTTGTTTCTCTTGAATTTTAAATCCCTTGTAATAACATTGGGACTTAACAAAGAAAGACCAGAACTCGTTAGCAAGTTGGTATTGCGTTCCGTTTATTTATTGTGAACGAAATAATGAAAAAGTTATCGCAAAATATCTCTTTTATAACATAGATACTCTTGCTAAGTTTTATTTGAATCAAATGAATAATGCAAAAAAAGAAAAATCTGATTCAAGAGGAAGCAGATTTTCAAGCGTTTTAATTCGTATTATGTTCTTCAACTTTTCCCTTTACATACAATATCGCTGCAAAATCTCTGCAATATTGCTGCAACATGCAGTGTTGCTGCAACTTTTGTGCTGCAACTTTGTGTTCTAGGGGTTACTCCAAAGGAACTATACAGTGTACAGAACTGTTCCTGACATAAAAAGGTAGAGAAAGCTTGTCTGTATCATCTTAATACATTTTAATGATAATAATTAATTGTTTAGAAAGTCTAACGCAAAAACTGTTCCAACGAGTTCTGATCTCTCCTACATTAATATTTACATTCAAACAATTACACACATACACACATCATTGTATTATGTAAAGTATAAAATGAGATAATTTACAACTAAAAAGAACACTTACTCGTCCAAAACGGCGCGTGTTTCAACATCGTAATGATATATAGCTGCAATATCAATTGCGGAGCAGCCCCCATAAACGACTTAAACAAGTGTAACATACATATATCGCTTTCTTGCCGATACACCCAATTCTTATCCTTGCTGAAGCCGGACTTATTTCTCAAAGAGTACACCGCAGTGCAAAGCAAGGTCAAGTACCTGAAAATAAATATAAATTGATGAATAATTCATTATCAGTAAAAAATATATGTTGTTGTTCGTACACATTAATTTATGGACAATGGCTGCGTTCAGCAGAGAAAGCAACTGTTGTAAAATTCTTCAATATAATTGGTTTATACATTTAGATCTGTAAGGAACCAAAAGCAAGAACCAATCGTATTAAAGAATTTTACAACAGTTGCAAAGCTGCTTTCTCTGCTGAACGCAACCAATGAGTCGCCGGAATTTATGGGAAAAACTGTGCAAAAATATACATAAAATACCTGTGCAAAAAGCCAAGTAGGAGGAAGTGCAGCAACCAGTGAACAGTCCGCAGGGAACCGTCGCTGCGATGCCATCTCAAACTAAATAGTTGGGTAACACAAGCGGGTAAGACGGTGAAACCCATTGCAAAGCATCCCCACGCTAAGTGGCCTTGCAAAAGGTATTCCACACATACAATGCTGTCTGTGTGTGCGAAAAATATCTTACAAGGTGTTCGGTTTACGAAGACAGAAGCTTTCCCGCGCATGCTTTGAGCAAGTGTGCAAAAATAAGTTTTACCACATATGTAACAACATTTGGACGATTTCAGCACGAAAAGCACATTGAAAGACGTTAGCAAAAAGTATCGCGAGTTTTGTTATAATTATTTATATTGTTAATTATAATTATAATTGTAAAATATAATAAAGATATAATTAATATAAATTATATACAAATATAATAATTGTTATAATTATTTATTGTGTTAAATTTAACTGTAAGTCTAAAATATAATTAAGTTCTCATCTTCACTTCTCATCTTCTATTTTAGCATTAAAAATGTGCAAATGTATAGAATAATAAATATTAACGATATAATACAAAAATATAATTAAAAACTATAATACTCTATTTTAGTATTGATTTTTATATTTTATTTCCTTTGTAATCCTGATATATATGAAACTTTAAGAAAGATTGCGATACAATGTTCTTTCGAAAAGTTATAATTTTGCAATCGCGATACTTTTTATCAGAGTCATTGACATAAACAAAGCTGACGTAAGCATACAGGGTGTCCCGCGATCTCAAATTTTATAGTGTCAGATTTCGCGAATCTTTAAAATATCGATACACAATTTCTTATTCATCGCGATCTTTTGCAATCATCAACATTATATATATCTTCGGAAAATTGGAGCTCTAACTAAAATTTAAATTCTGCGTTTACTTTACCTTCGTTTGATACATCCTAATTAATTGAGAATTGACAATTGAATTATGAATACATAATTTAGGCATCAATAACTGCCGAGGCTCCAATAGGTACTTTATTTGTATCAAATTTTCAAAATTTCAAATTTTTCATCAAAGTAGAATCGAAAATAATCGAAGAATACGAATTTTGCAATCGAACTGAAGTTCGCTCTATTCCGTTCGGCCGCAACTTCAGGGCGTTCGATTGCGCCTCAAAGTATTATTGTATCTAATCGAATTATGAATACATAATTTACGCACCAAAAACCGTGGAGGCTCCAATAAGTATTTTACTTGTGTTAGATTTTTTTAATTCAAAATTTTTATCTAAGTAGAATTGAAAATAGTGAAAGAATACAAATTTTACAATCCAATTGAAGTTCGCTCCGTTCGGTTCGACCGCAACTTCAGGGCGTTCGACTCGAACGGACCTGTCAACCCAGATCGAAATTAGAAGAGTCGCAGGACACCCCGTGTCGCACGCACACGCGTGTCGCCACGTGCACGTGTGTGTGTGTTTGTGTATATGTATGTGGCCACTCTTTGTTCACCTGTTGCTACGTCCACGAAAAAGAAAGCGACCGAGGACGCGTAGTACAGCAGGTCGGCGGCGCGAAATCGGTAAAGCTCGGCCTGCCGGCGCGGCGTCGCCGCGCGGGGCTCGTCCGCTCGATCCGCCGTCGCGTATTCAACGTCGCGCGGAACGTCGGCGCACTTCACCAAGCACGACTCCACCGCCGCCGCCATCTTCCCGCATCCTCGCCCGGCGCGACACACCGGCCATTCGCGATCCCCGGCGTCCTTCGGATCCGTCCGCGTCCGGTGCGATGTCGCGATCCGTAGACCGGCTTTCCCACAATTCCCACCCGCACATGCGCGGCTGCGCACTGCGCAACGCGTCTGCCTCCCCCATAGACATAGGCTACGTTTACACCGTGCATTTAGGCCGCGGCCTATACAATAGATGTCCTTGTTTATCACGTAGGTTAAACAAAGACACCTATCATATAGGTCGCGGACTAAGCGCATGGTGTAAACGTAGCTATAAGTGGCTTGTTCTTTTTGGCTAAATTTTTGCACCAGTTCATCTTTCTTCCTTTTCTCTCCAGGAGGAAAGAAGAGGAAGAACGATGAACTGGTGCAAAAGTTCAGCCAAAAAGAACAGGCCTAAGGTTTGTTCGCGTCGTATGTTCCAACATGTTCCAATATGCTCTTACCATAGCTCTTACTCACTCCAATGCGCTTGTAGAGTAAAGAAAGAGTGGCGACTCGACAACTTTTAACGACAGTTCGGTATCGTTATATTGTCGTTGCGCAGCTTTTTCATCATGTAAAATACCTGCGCAATGACATCCCTAGCTAGTAAAATTGTCGTTAAAAAGTTACAGAATAGGCCTACAGAGGTCTAACGGGTCTCGCGCGGATTCTCGTAAGCACCACAGTTACACGAATTCCCTTTAAGGCCGGTATTCATAGTCGGTTCTTATTTGAAGACCGTCTTAAGTAATATCTTAAGACGCTAATGCGGCCCTCTAATTGGTTCGTGACATCTCAAGACTGAACTTAAAACGGTCTTGAATATAAGAACTGACTATGAATACCGGCCTTAAAAAGATCCCGATCATAATACTCTCTCGGGCGTCCCATTACATCGCCTTACTGATGAGTCCAGTAGTGGGGACCAGGACGAACTCGCGGTCGATCATAGTTTGAATCGATGAGACCTCTGCTCCCCGAGAAGGTTATTCATAACCAACACAATGTTACCTCCAAAAAAAAAATTTGCAACAGAAGATGGAAAAAATGATACTGTGTTACCTTCTTATGACGTTCTACTGCTATTTCATTGGTCGCGTTCAGCAGACTCAACTGAAAGTAATAAAGTACGCGATGTTTGATACGTTAATTCTGTCTTTCTTTGTCGTAGAACTGTTGCAATTGGCTGATGAAATTGCGAAAAAAAATTTCGAAATGGATTGTATTCGACTAATAAAAAGCAGAATTACTGTATCAAACGTGGCGTATCTTTATTACTCGTATTAATGAAATAGTAGTAGAACGTCATATGAAGGTAACGCAATATTATTTTTTCTATCTTCTGTTGTGAATTTCTTTCTTTTCTAACATGGAAACACATGGAAATGTCTCCCATTGATTTTAATGTATCTTTAATATGTTCTATAAGCAAAAATAAAGGACACATTATTTGTATGTGTCAAATCGCACTTTAAGGAAATAAAGTAACTCGCCGTTTGAAAAAAAAAAAGATTCTTGTCTTTTGAAGCGAATATCGTCGAAACTATGATAGAAAAAAACAAAGAAAAGTTTTAACTAAAAGTTGTGTGATTTTAAAATCATTTAATAAATATAATTTTGAAAATTTCTATTTTTTATTATTAAAAATTGTTTATAAATACATTTTTAAAAGTCGTTACTATAAGGTACTCCTGAAACCATTCAACTTTTAATTTAAATATTTTATCTGTCTCTCATAGTTTTGACTTCGAAATTGCTACAAAAGACAAAAACCAAATTTTTTTCAAAAGGACATTTAATTCCCTAAATGTGTGATACCCAGTGAGAAATGACAATGAAATCGGCGTCGATTCCATTATCATTTCTCACTGGGTAGAGTACGTATAAAAGAATACATTTTCTTTACTTTCTCTTCCAAAACAAAAGTACGTAAAAATTGAACTAGAACATTTCAATATGTTTCGTTGTAAAATAAAGGTTAGAGAATTTATTATATTAATATGTTAAGGTAATTGGTATTTATTTTTAAGTTTTGTTTCTATCCCACTAAAATAATTTTCCCCTTACAATTCCTTGCATTATGTCTGATTAGTGTCAATTTTTTAAGAGCGGCTTTATATTGGCTTATGAAATTTGAAGCCAATTTTTGATTGGTCATTGCAAATATCGTCATTACTTTGAACTAGAAAGTTTCTAATCAAATTAGAGGCTTTCAACTTTGAACAATTGTTCACAATTGTGCATTTTTTAAATCTTCTTTGAAATCTTTTTGAAGGTTTACCTGGTCTTTTTACATCATGAATGAAATGATATGAGCGTTGAAAACGAGGAATAGAACGCGCTCTTATGCCCGTTTTTACCAATGCAGTTTAACTTTAATCTTGGTTCAATTAACTCTTCATCTTTTTCTAGTCTTAAGAATAAGAAAAAGATGAAGATTAAGTTGAACTGAAATTAAAGTTAATCTATGTTGGTAGAAACGGGCATAGACGCATGCGTGAGAACGGTAGAAAAAAAAATTTCTCTATGTAATCTTAACACTCTTCAGTTTTTTATTTATCTCTTTTATGTTATATCTACTTGTTTCCATTTTTATCAATGTAGATTAACTTTAATCTTTCAACTTTAACTTTTAATCTTGATTTAACTTACCTTTCTTTTTCTCTTTCTAACTTTTAAAATTAGAAGAAACATAAAAAGTGAATTAAAGAGATACAAGCAAGTTAAATTAAAGTTAATTTATATCGGACATTATTTCGTTTTTATTTGGCTATATTTTTAGAAGCGTTCGAGGAACAGTCTTTTAATTGCTTGAAGCAGCATACAAGATGCACAGAATTCTTTTTTCGCAGTTTCGCAGATGAGATGTTACAAATTAAACCTGCTGCATATGATGATATGATACATTGAGAGAATTTTTGATATTTATGACTATAATTATGTTACCATAAGAATGGTTGCAATTACAATAATTTAAAATAATTCAAATAGAATTTATTATCATTTTTTTGAATGATCATATAAAACATGGAATAATATTAATATAATATTTATATAGTTAAGTAAAATGTTAAGGAACTGGTCTTAATAGACTGAAAAACTTGTACGGATATGACAGTCTTAATAAATATATTGATTTAAATGAGATAATTGTCCCATATTGATAAAATAAATCAATCTCTATTATCGATAATATAAATTTATGAACATTATTTCAATTTTAATTTTATTTAAATAATATTAAGTATGTATTTATTTTAATCCTTATCATATTATTTATATCTTTATTGTTTAATATATGTATAATAATTAAAGATCAGCACATTTGTTAATGGTGCATATATTGATTTGAAAAGCAAGTTTAGATAATGAAAGTATATATGTACAAATTATATATTACTAAAATCAATACAGAATGTATTAATAATTAATATTTGATTGCAAATGAAATAATCAATTAATATACGTTTATAAATGTCTTTTTTAAAATAATATCGACAAACATTTTCAACGCTTTCAGGTATTTTATTTACACAACTTAACAATATACCTCATAAATACATACATCTATTCTCACATATATTGAAGTAAAGCAGTCGTTGTGACAACATCACATCACATGGCGAATATAAAACAATAAAAATATACATAATTTATACAATTGTAGACCAAGGGTTTGAAAAATTGAAACCAAAAAAATATCCGTATGCTCTCCGACATGTTATACACACTCGTACTGCAAACGTCTTGCGTCTATTTTTTTCTTTACAAACGGCGCATCAAAGTGACATCAATGATAATCTCCGTTGGTAGGTACTTTTGGTTAGTGTATATCAAGCCTGTCCAATTTAAGCTCCGGAGCCAAAACGCAAAGCCATCGACGTAAAAAAATTTAGTATAAGATTTCAGAGACTGTAAAGTGTTGATTGGTGTTGATACGCATCTGAGTGACGCTTATTAACATTTTACAGTCCCTGAAATCTTACTCACATTGAATTTTTTTAGGTCGATGACTTTTGTTTTGGCTCCGGAGTTCAAATTGGCCTGCCTGGTGTATATGTAGTTGGCCCCTCCTGTTAATAATATTAATATCTTCGCCACGTTTCTCCATGAGAGTTCTTGTAGGAAGTCTTAACGCTAATCCACGTAAAATACAGCATGAATGAATTCTTCATGGTACTTTCTCCTCATTACATCTTATGTACTCACAGAGTTTTACATATTGTATTTACACGTTTGAGTCAAATGGGAGTCAATAGAGAAGTGAAATTAAAAAATCTCTAACTAAGCTCAAACCCCGCGCCGGCCTGTATCGCGTACAGTAGTTTCTCGCGCAGGATTTTCTCATCAGGAAACTCGGGAAGCTTCAGCAAGTTCATACAGGTACTCGAGGTCGGCAAACGATCCACGGTGCCGGCATGCTGGATGCAGAACGGTGGATCGAGTTCCTGTAAACAAAAATGCGTGAAAGTTAGAGAAAAAAATATCACAAACGTAACGTAATGATTATACTGATTGTTGTTAATTAGATTCTAGGCTGAGATTCAGTTTCGAGATACTGAATTGTAGAACCGCACATATATTTACAACGCACTTTGAATCCCAGGAGAGGAGGGCGACTACAGCTGGTAACGAACTTTAGTAGTTGGCCCTTCTGCTGATCGTTGAACTCGTTGACAACCTTCCAGAAGGCAGTGATAGTCGGATGGTCGGGCGCGTATCCGCCGGTATAATTCGTGTGTAACATCAAGTCGTTTACGTCCACGGGAATCTGCGCGCCTGAAATGAGTACTTGCAGCTCCTTGTTGTTGAACATCTGCAACCAGTCGAGCGGTACCACACTGCCGATTCCTTGCTTGAACGCGAAACACTGCTCGCGTATCTGCTTGTTCAGTTTATAATCGGCCATCAGATGAATGTACTCAATGCGATTATGATTTGTCACAGAGATGGTGACGCCCTTCGGCTTCAATTCATCGACCTGTCTCTTGCCAAGATCGTCGCTGAGCACGGTGAAGTCTAATCCGAGATCCGCCACGTCGCCTTTGTAACTCTTCAGATAGAGAAGGCTGCGATACATAATAGGATCGAGGGAGGCCAGGTGATGTACGTCCACGTCTGACTGGCGTCCGACGATCTTCGACAAGAAGAACTCGGCGAACGGCAACTCCACTAGCAGATTCTCGTACAGTGCCTTTCCCAAGATCCTGCCAATAAAATAATAATGTTTCGGGAAATCGTCAACTAGCAATTTCACCGTAGGATTCGGATACAGCATGTTGTCCTTGGTGAGTTTGAAAAAGCCGCGGTTAGGGTCGAAACTGGTCTTCAATAATTCGGATAAAAACTCTCTGAATAGACCGCCACCATCGACACCGGCTTCCTCCAATCCCGCGGTATTAACCAACTGAACTCGCATCTTCAACCGCAGCTCTGGTTCGTTTTCCGGTGACAACTTCTCGAAAGCGTCTTCGTAAAGGTAGTTTCGTCTCACGGAAATCTGTATCGATGGACCCTGCATGAAGTGCGCGAGTTCGCCCTGCTGTTCCGCTTTGTCCTTGTAGATTAACGACTGGAATACCACTACACGATTATTGAACGGTACAACAAATGGTATCTCGCGCAATAGCGTTAATGTCCGCACTTCCGTCGCCGACAGCGGTGGCCCCTCCTCGAACTGCTCCCTCGTGAAGGCCCTCAGATTCTGGAAGGGCACATATCCACGTAGCTGGCGTCTACGGATTGCAAATTCCTGCGGTTTGTCAATGGGAATGACGACGTTGGATGCGATCCAATGGCCTTCCGGGCAGAACTGCCGTCTGAGATCACGCGTGTGTAGTTGCCGTAGAAGACCCACCGTGACCTTTAATAAAATTATGATGTACGTAAGTATAGAAACAAATTTATAATAAATGTGATTTTTATAATTATGTATAACATTATTTATCATAGTAACTCTAATAGTAACTCTTAATCGCAATTAATAAAATTTGCAGAAATTTAAACATTTTCTTTGAGATAAAGATTAATTATAAATTAATTAGAGAATCGTTAATCTTAGAATGTTATCAATAGACATCGGATTTTTATGCAGATATTTTTTGCAGATATGCATAAAATATGCAAATTTGCACAAATAAATATGCATTTTTAGAATGCTTTTTTAATAAGACAAATTTCTATTTTGATGCTACTTTTCAATCTGCTTTCTAAAAAAATATGAAATTGCATAAGAATCCGATGTCTAGTTATCAATATGTAAATTTTACAATACAAGTGAGCAAGATCATGAATGCTAAGCTATATTTTCATAACTATTAGAAATCTAATCTATCATGCTAAAAGCTGGGACAATTTGAGACAAGTTTTTACAAATTCTGTCCGTTATGTCAGTTTAGATAGTCCTTATATATAACATTTATGTAATGATAGCGATATTATATCACTCATGCCTTTTTTCCAATGTAAATTAATTTTAATCTGGTTTAATTAACTTTTTATCTTTTTCTAGTTCTAAGACTTAGAAAAGGATAAAGAATAAATTAAACTAAAATATTGTAAGTTAATCTGCTCTCTAAATTCTTTAGAATGGAATCTTATTCTAAAGAGTGAAAACTGAGCCAATCTTGAAAAAGAATGCATATGATGCATGAAAGTTAAACAATAATTATCATTAGATTTTAGAGATTTCAAGAAATTATCAGAATCTTGGTGAAACCTTAAACAAGTGCGTCCAGATCTGTGTATCACGTCGGCACTGAACAGCGGACGTAAGGCCTAGTACAGCGTTTTTGTAGTTGTCGCGCATTATGGGTCGAGTATCAGGAAACGCTAGCTCCACCAGACCCAAGCAGACACCCTTTAAATGACCAGACAGCACTGCCAGCTCCGCGATGGTAAAAGGCATTGCATGCTGTTGCCGGTTCTTGGATATATGTTCTACGGAAGTTGGCTCGAGGAAGAACTCCGTGTCGTGCAATGTCGCGATCAACTGGCTAAACAACGAGCAGAACACCGCTAGTAATGGAACTATTCTGTCGGTGTCCTCGGTTGAAAGAGCGATTCCGCGCGATATAATCTGTAGAAGAGATGTGGCGGCACCACCACCAAACAACGACGTCTGGCGAATTGACGCTAAGCTGGTCCACAGATGTTTAAGAAATACCGGCTTGAATGCAAGCATATAGAGCAGTTTATATTTTTGAACAGCCAGCTCATTCGTGATAAGTAGATGATGGCATAACCGACACAGTGGTTGTAGCAGCACGAGGGGATCCGATTGGCTCTGTTCAATCGCCGATAGAATGCCGTTTACGCGCTGCTGCTCGTTTAACATCTCGATGCACTGCCGCAGGATATCAGCCTGTTTCTGATCGGCCACGTTACCATTTGATTCGTTGTCTGAATCATTATCTGTCTGTCGCTCCGAAACGCTTTGTTCGGCCATCAACGGCACGATGGTCGAACTCAGAGACGCGAGCACTTGTAAGTAATTTGTCAGCGCGTCCTCAGATGTGCACCATGCTACGAAAACAGTGAAGTATGAAATTGCAACGTTAATTTATCAAAAATATAAATTTAGTAAAATATAAATATAATAAAATTAAATTGCGAATATTTGGTCAGCATTATAGAATGTAAAAAATATTACTCATACAAAAATATGAACATAAATATAATTAATATGAATAAGAATATTAACAAATGCATAAATAATTCAACGTTAAGAAGACTGTCAAGAAGACTGAATAACATATTTTGTTTATCCGTTTGTCTGTTTTAGAATTAAAACTAATAATATCAATAGAGCTTTTTGTTTAAACTTACAAAACTGATTAGACGAATCCAATGACAGTACACAATAAAGCAGGTTTATCGTAGGTACCAGTTGGAATTGATTGATACAGACAATTAACTGGATATATGGAAAGTCTTTGAATTCTGCTAATGCAGGCACAACAAACATGCGAATAGGATCGGACAGTCTGGGCGAGAATACGCTTCCGCACAGTTCCCGCAGCACGAGCATGGAGTTCTCCTTGTTATTCGCGTAAGAAATCAAGTCGATAGGTCGTTCAATCATGTCCAGTAAACACTTGGAGATCGGGTTGGGCGCGACCGACGTCACCTTCGCCATCCGTGGCACCTTTTCATCCAGCAGCTTCCTCAATTGCTCGAAGTAATTATGTTGGATCAGGTAGACAAATATACTTTCTAGATAAGTGTGTTCGGATAGCACCTCCTCCGTGTTCTCTCGCGTTGTGAATACCTCTAGAACTCGTAATGGTATCGCCGGGGAGTATGCTTTATCTGACAGCGTCTCCATATTGTATCGCATACACATGCGAAGAATCCATCTGTACCGAACAATGTATCATTTAAAATAAATATATAAACGTTAGAAGGCCCCTATTTTATAACTTTTAACAACAGTATCGTTAAAAGTTACAAAACAGAGAGATGTAAAGCATTTGTTTAGTATAATTATTGGTATTGTTTAGTATAATTATTCTCTAAATATAATAGAAAAGAAGGTAGTATTATGGCGTCATAGTATAACGTCGAGCTGTTGATCAAATAATTCCATAAGTAATCACCAGGGTTGGATAAATTAACTTTTTTTTTAACTAAATTAAGTTAAAGTTAATAGCCTTGAAAATTTAACTTAATTAAAATACAAGTTAATCCATAATGAAATTAATTGAATGAAAAGTTAAGTTAATAAAAAAAAGTAATTGAAAAGTTAAATTTAGTCCAAACAACCAAAAAAAAAGAAGAAAAAGAAAAAGTTTGACCATTTTACATAATTTTTTATATTTTTCCTTTCATCATATTTATTAAAGAATCTGGTTATTTTTGTTCACAAGTAACGATTATACAATATAAAATTACTAAATTATATACTCATTATCCTCTCGCATCATATTTGAGGATTGACTTAAAAAAAACCAAATTAAAAGTTAATAGTTACTGATAAAATGTAACTAAATTAAGTTAAAAAATTAAAAGTCTAAAATGTAACTAAGTTAAGTTAAAATTAATTAACTTTTTAACTTTTTAACTTAACTTTTATCTTTTTAATTTAGCACCTAACCCTGGTAATCACTAGAATTTGCCATTTAATAGCGGAGATATTAAGAAAGGCCATTATATCTACACTGACTATAATACTACCTTCTCTATATATTATGTTTATGTTAATAGCTTACCGCAGTCTCCACAGCCATTGCGACAAACTTAACTTCAATTTAATTTCTATCTGATGCTTCAGAAAGTACTGAAGGATCCATATCAGTCTGTCAGCGTCTGAGGCGTGATTATAAAAGAATAACAACTTTCGCAGGTATGGCACTAGTTCTTCTAGGTTCAGGTTCCTGCATCCGGCTGCCTGTTTTGCTTCATCAAATTCCTTCCTCTTCTCCGCGCACACCAGTCTCCTGGTGACGAAGCTGCGTATGTGCGCCTGTATTTTTAGCGCAGCATCATGCTTCTTACGCTGCTGCTCCCTCTTTAGCCTCTCGAGCTGTGCGTGCTGCAGAAGAACGGCCTTCTCGTCTCGTTTGCTAGCACCTGATAAATTCTGCTGTGGCTTGCGCCTATAATCTCCCTCAAAGCTATACATGATTCATGATCAGTTGCCCAACACCTTGAATTTATCTCTGAAATAATTATTAAGTATATTATTAATATACATAATAATAATTATATAAAACAAATAAAATATTAAATGCAATAGTAATATATAATTTTCTCTCACATAAAACAATCATTTACATACTTAAAATAAAAATCAATTTTGAAAAAATACATTATGCTTATATTATGTTATATTGATTTATAGAAGATTATATTTTTTTTTCTAAATAATTTTGCTTCTTTCTGTGTAAAAAAATTATTGCTATTACATTAAATATTTTTTAATACAATAAAAATGTTAATACAAATCAACTTTATTTTGACGCTTGACTGTACACAGTTGACTTTCATAACTCAAGTCTCTATGATTTTATATAATAACAACCTATCATTTTATTTCTAGATACCTAGTTTTTACGACAAATAGTTACCACTTGATTATGCACCTCACTCCATTTGATAATAATTTACTATATATTTTTTTTAATAATATAATTTTGTAGTTAACTCGATACATGTAATTATTATTTAAGTACTCAGAAGACTTCAAAACGTAGAGTCGAAACATTTACATTTTTGTTATTTATAATAGTAGATAAATAAATTTTTAATATACACTTATCTATCCAATGTTATCTTGTATTGGTATTTTTATTGTATTCCATTTAATTCCTTACAGCCTAAAACATTTTACATATATAATTTGATAAGTCTTATCATTTAATACATAGGAGCAAACTGTTCTCGACACTTTAATTTGATTAAATGTTTTGCTTATTATATTAATAACACAAAATGTATCTAACGTTATATATAATTATTATTCTGTTAAATATACTACAATTTAAAGGTCCTGCTTAATCATGCTTGGTAAAACTCAAAACTTACCTTCAGGGCAAATTAAAGGTAACACTCCTAACAATTACAGAGGCAACTGAGCTATGTTTATTCCCTTGAAAGAAATTGACGGGACATTTTCTGTAATTAAGATTCTCATATTCCCCCTCTTCAGCGTAAAGTCCTCTCAGAGCACGTACGAAAGTTTCGTCAATTTTCAAACTTTGGTTGCTGTTCGAAGGTTAAACACGACCGAAGGAAGATTCTCGACGCAACGTTCTTGATCTTAACGGATGCCGCGACGACGGATCCGCGATATTCTACGACACTCCGTCGATTCTCCACGGTCCATCGCCGGGCAGAGACAATGACTTGCGATGGGAAGTCAGGAATGTGTGTATGGTAGCTACTCCGTAAGTCCGTAGTCCGTACACGTCTAGTCATTGAAACTCGCCATGTTTCGACCCTTCAGCGATAGAGATCCTCTAATCAGAGTCGCGAAATAACGTTTCCAATTTTTATTGGTGCCGACATTTTTCAGCAAAAACCGGAAATAGTCATGGCGTCAAATTTAAATTCTAAAACATGGTGTTTCAAATAAAAGATACACTTTTTATAAAAAAATTAATTTATTTAGTAATACTAATAAATTTATTTAGTAATACTATGCATAGCCATCAAAATAGCGTTTCTTTTATTCTTTATGTTTCTTACACGCTATCTTACACGTAAAAACAGCAAACCTTGTAAAAATTTTCATTTTAAGATTATAACACTTAGATAACTCATACTGTATATAACGAACGAATGAAAAATTTTCCAATATTTTTATATTTATATCTGTTGTGAATATTTTTTGCTTCTCACATTCTCGGAATATACGTTCCATTTGCAAAAATACATTAAATGTTGCTTGATTTAAATAAAATAAAGCATCTTTTTTGAAACATCGTATTTGTACTAATTTCGAATAAAACATTTTATTTTTTGTATTACGAACAGAACGAATGCATTCTTTACATAACTTAGAAGTTTTTTGTAAGCTGTGAATTATGTAACCAGCAATATTATATAATACGAGTATATTCATTTCAGTATTTTTAAAAGTAGGAATGCTTTCCAAGTTTATATTTATTGCATCAATATTTATATTTCTATCTGAAACTTTTTTCTTTTTTGGAGCTAGAACGTCTAAAAAATCCGTTAAATAATCTCTATCATGTTCTTCATAATTATTTTGTAGAACATGTTACAGACATATACAGAGAAACAGAAATTTCAAATAATTTTTAAATTGTAACGCGTTAGGAACAGGATTCTTACTTCTGACTACAAAAAAGAGATTTTCTGCACAATCTTGAGTCATACGGCCGGTTAAAACAAATTCAAATCCTTTCTCTTCTAACAGATAATTAGTAAGCTCTAAAATGGATGTGGTAGTAATAATCATTCCCTTTTGTACAAGTTTGAAGTATCCCTCATTACCAACCCTTATATCTTTAAAAAGATCAATAAATTCATATAAGAAAGAAATACTTTCATTGAATTTTTCTATGCATAATTTTCCAAGAACTACAGAGCAATGTCTCGAAGTTATTAATTTAAACCATTTAGCTACCTTTATAAATCATGTCAAATAATGAGGGTTGTTATTCTCATCTGCTAAAAATTCTAAGGCACTACTAACATTTGTACTTAAAACATTTTTTGCTACATTTACTCGCATTTTTTAGATATTGATTTTTAGAGTTTATGTCAGATTTACGTAATTTTGACGTTAATAAAAAGTCTAAATCTTCTTGTTTATCGAGTAATTCTACTAGATGATTAGCATATACTATATTTGTAGGCAACTTATATTTTTCTTGCAGCATAACAGGAATTGTAATAAATTTATTATTTAATAGATACTCTTTAACATTTTTAAGATGTGCTGCATCAGCTATAATATACAATTGTCAGTTAGGATCACATGGATGCTGAATTTTACTTATTGTTTGTGAATGCCGTCCCGCTGTTATTCCCAATTCCCGCCACAATCCCAAATTACACGCTCCCATGTCGGATGTAATTTACTATTTACATTTAAATTGATTGATTTTGCCTTATGTAGAATCTGAAAAATAATTGGTTTCAAAACAGCTCCATCAAAACTATTCCCCGTAAAATAATAAACAATTTGCTTCCATCTCGACCTCAAACCACCTAGCATGAATACTAAACCGTATGTTGCAGTACCTGTATGATTAGGTAATGTAACTGCAATATGAAGCGAATATTGGACTGATGAGAATAAATTTAATTAAATAAAGGATCCTATATTCGGTCATGCAATATGTAGAATCAGAAACGTTATAAATTCACAAAGAATTATGTATTTAATATTAAGATCCGCTTTGATCGAATATAGGATGAAGTAAATAGTCGTAACGGTCATAGGGTTTTAAATCGTAGAAAATCGACCAATCACAGTCGAATATGAAAAGAATAATCGACTGTGATTGGTCAATTTTCTACGATTTAAAACCCTATAACCGTTACGACTTCTATTGTAAACCCCGCATTACGGAACACAGCTGAGTTATAGCGCTACCAATCTTGTAACTAAAAAGAAAATTTTCGACACAGCTATCGGAACAGAATCCTTCTTATCTTTATTTAACATTGGGTGAACAACAAGGATAAAACGATACACGGAGGCACTCGGGTGATATTTCCGAACGCAGCCTAAAGTAATTGGCACAATGCGGAATTGGTGGAACGCTCATGATTGGTAGTGGCTTCATTCCGTCCATTCCGTTCCGCTAAAGTGTGTTTTCCTATGTCCCATGGAGCGGAATTTGCGGAATACGCAATTAGCGCTGATCAATCTCAAGAGCCTCCTCGTAGATCTATAGTTTTTGAATTATAAAGGCCGCAGCACAGACTTTTACATAACGCATAGTGCATAAACGAATCAACTAATCAGAAGCTTTTCTTTCCTCCCATTCCATGGAAGTCTGTGCTGCGACCATAAGTACTTAAAGAGTGCCTTCCAACAAGCGACTCAATACAACACAGTGATCATCTCATCCTTTTTTAACATTGGCGAACAACAGGGATGTAATAATGCACCATGTCACACCGTGTCATGTGTCTTGTTAGAAGGCATCCAAAGTTAGCGAAGAATACCGTCTAAAGTTCGCGTGCTTAGATGCGATTGGGTTTTCCGTTGTATCACCTGAACGCGCGAACTTTATACGGTATGATTCGATAACATTATTAAAACCTCGACATTTTGGTATTAGAATTTTCGTTTCAAAATGTCTCAGAAATCTACCCTTAAGCGTTGTTACGGTCTTTATCGAATACCCTGTATATATCAATGTGTAACAATATCCATATATTGTTGTATATTTCAGCAATAACTATCCCGTACGAATATTAGATATACAAATGGTTTATCTCGGATCTTGTAAAAATAATTGTGATATAAAGATTACATCATACAAAGATTATAGTCTTTGATTAAACCGCAATGCGGTTTGAATAAAATAGATGTATATACATCAAATATATATCACGTTTTATTTCTCCAACATTCTCGATATAAATTACGATATATTTAATTATGAAAGTATTATTATACTCGTGGTCGTTTCGTTTCTGTCAATGTAGAAATATCTTGGTCTATTCCCTCCTCTTGTCCAGTACGTTTCCTTGCTTTCGGGGATGATTGTTTCAAACATTCCATATCGTTAAATATTACTTGCGCTCCACCACCACTTGTTGGCAATATATCGCCCTGTTTGATAGAAAAAAGAAAGTAAAACTTGTATATTCATTAAGATTGCATCAATATTTTCTATTCATATAAAAAATATGTAATTTTTTTACACATATAATATACAAATTACGAAACCTTATATAATTTTGTTTCAAGTTCTCCGTCCGTATCATGCTCTTGTGCGACAAGACAATATCTAGATGCGCCATCCGTAATCTCTTTTGGTGAAGTAAGTTGCGCTACGCTTCGCCTTCTTTGTATCAATGGTTGCAATATAGTTCCGACTGGTACAAGAGGTTGAGGTCTATGATCGATCCATCTGTCGGCACTTTGCGATCGTCTATATCTCGGGTTTGAAACGGGTATCCCGTCCTACATATAAGAAAATTGCTTTTTTTTTCTCCAACTTTTATACACAAAAATTTTTAAGTTAATTAAGATATTTAAGAGGAAAGAATAATTGCGCATAATAGGTAACCTTTCGTGATACTCTGATATCTCTAACTGGACTGATTACTTTCGTTATTGATTCTGGAGCTTGGTCTTTTGATGCTATTGCAGAATTAGTATCATTGTTGTTGATTACAATTTGATGTACTCGTCGTAACTGTTCATCTTTCTTCTTCACTTGATTCTAAAAATAATAATATATTTAATTTTTAATATTAAAAAATGTCAAAGGTTGAAATACTATATGTATATAAAATTAGAGCAATTGCTCTTATTTTTATAAATATGTAACATTTGTTAAATTTAACCTGAAGATGTTCACGCTGTTGATGCAATCTCATTTTGAATTCTCTGTTTAACTTATCTGTCTCGACTTGCATCTTTGTATTATATCTCTGCTTCACTCTATGCTTATCTATCAAACGTTGATTTAATGCCAAGTCCCGATCTTTCAGCTATATGCATATACATACAC
>NW_017255945.1:0-1192 GCF_001594055.1 Mycetomoellerius zeteki
TCTATAATTACGCTGAGGAACACCAAAAAAAAAAATAACAGTAAAAACACTCAACACGCGCTCTCACCGTTGAAGACATACCACGCATTTCTCTTCTTCTTCGATAAGAGTGGATATGCTCTTATCCTGGTCGGGAGGAAGATGGAAATCGAGAAGGTCAACATCAGGCTAATTTTTCAGAGAAAAGAGATAAAATTATTAATGACCAAAGTAAGCTATATCAAGAGAGATTTGCTTTACGTAATGTAAAGAGGAGTTATTGGAGTAATTAAGTATTGAATATTATATATATTTTTCTTTTTTTTTTATTATAATTAAGATCCTTTTGTGGAATTGCCGTGGATATAGAAATAAGAAACAGGAGCTTTCGAGAAACGTTAGCGGATATGATATTGTTGTACTCATGGAAACTAAATGCCCGCATAATGATGGAATCTATATTTCAGGATATAGGACGTACCAGTTGCCGAGTCGTGGCCTTAGCGGAGGCCTTGCAATTGTAGTACGTAAAGATATTGATTTCAGCATAATTTCCGGTTTCCAGGGTCTGGATGGAAATTTTGATGTTCTTGGAATTAGAACCATTAACCTGAGTATCAATTTTAATGTTATATCCGTGTACCGTCGACCAGGAGGCTCACTCAGGGTCAATGACTTCAGACCTCTTTTTGATTTCGATCCAGGTGGTTGTGAATCTATTTTTTTGGGGGATTATAATGCTCATAATACTTTGTGGAATTGTAGATATACGGACACTATTGGGGATTCTTTACAAGAGGCTATGGAACGCAGAGATTTTATGTGTGTCAACATGGATACATGTTCTCGTATTGGAACTATTGGAGAGAGAGACTCTAATTTGGATCTTTTATTTTGCTCTGTTAATGTTTTGGATACTATCGAGTATAACCAACTGGAGGATTCATGGGATAGTGATCATTTTCCAATTGTCTTTAAGTTTGAGACATCAAGGGACATATAGTAAACACACTAACAGAATTACTACCAAAAAGACAGATTGGACTAAATATGATGAAGTTGTTAGATCTAAGTTTAAGAAATTCTCTTAATTATAGGATAAATCCCCAGTATTAATTACAGGTGGTAATGGTTTATCCGCACAATATTCTGGTTTTACTTGTAACGATGCACCCCGTTAACGCATCGTTCCCGACAGGTCATCCGTCGGATG
>NW_017255945.1:2110-4813 GCF_001594055.1 Mycetomoellerius zeteki
TCGTCTCGGTCGATAGATATCGAGCCGTGACCGCATACTCGAGGCATCTAGCGCACGTATCTTTTCTTATTGTTGTAAATAATTTGTATGCGTACCTTTTGTATAAACCATTAGTATTACATTAAAGCTAGTTAGTTTATTGGTTTAAGCACGATCAATACGTTCATTTCGTTTAACCGCCTGTATAACTGCATCTCATTCCAACCTGCTCGAACCTCTTTCTCGTCTCGCGCCGAGAGACTCCGACGAGCCATATCCACGCGTAGAAAGTTAGGTTGTTACATACTAAAATGTTGACTGAGGCGGTTCATGAGGCGTCGGGCCGTCGTTCGGATCAATTAAATGGTGGAAAACGGATCGGAGGAAGGAAATCTGATAATCCTGTCAGCTGGTGGGATAATGACTGTAAGAAAGCCGTTAAAGATAGGAAGATAGCTTTGAGTGAATTTAATAGACAAATGTTTAAATAAATGGATTGAATATAAACGATGTAGAGTGGCTAGAAAAACAATTAAGTATAAAAAGAAGATGAATTTTGAAGCTTTCTGCAAAAGTATTAATAGATTTTCTGGTATGAGGTATGTTTGGAATAAAATGAGTCTACAAGAATGCTAGAAAGAGTATTAAGTGGAATGAATGGCGGATTAAAAGTAGAGAGGAGGAGATAGTGAAGGAAATTTTTAAACTTTCCCCTGATGGAGTGTTATCTGATTTGAAGTGCTTTCCATCTGGAGGTGAGGAGTCTTCGATGTGCTCTTTGTTTTGCTTTGAGGAACTCGAGAGAGCACTGACTATGGTGAAGCGAAATACAGCTCCTGGTAGAGACGGTATTGAGTATAAGATGATCAAATCCTTGCCGATCGAGACTTTGAGATATCTATTGGATATTTTTAATGCTGTCTGGAGGACATGGGAATTGCCTGATAAATGGAGTAAATATCAGGTGATATTTATTGATAAACCAGGGAAAGATTCGTCCGATTTCTTTGTCACCGTGTGTTGGAAAAATCATGGAACGAATGGTGAATGAACGTTTGATTTGATGGGCAGAATATGAGGATAGGCTTAATTTAACCCAAAATGGATTTAGAAGAGGACGCTCATGCGCGGAAAATCTTGTGAAGATTACTTCTGACATCAGAATTTCTATGTTAACTGGATACACACTAGCGGCCTTCTTGGATGTGACTTCAGCATATGATCATGTTGTTTATTCTATTATGATTGATAGACTAGAGTCTATGGGTTACCCGGACAGTATTGTAAATTTTATTAGTAGATGGTTATATCAGAGAGAGGTACAGTTTATCGTTAATAGCGGTGAGTCTGTTGATCGACTTGTTCGTAGGGGACTACCTCAGGGGGCGATGCTTAGTCCGCTATTATATGCACTTTATACGGCAAATATTATGGATGGAGTTCCTGTGGGAGTGGAAGTAGCCCAGTTTGCAGATGATGTGGCCGTATATATAAGTGGTGTCAATAGAGAGAAAAATAAGACACTTTTGCAACAGGCTATTAAAGTTATTATGAAGAATCTGGAGGATTTGGGTCTTTCTTTGGAACCGGATAAGATAACTTTGGTGGAATTTTCCAAATATGGCAGTTGGGATAGACAGCTACATATAGAGATCGGTGGAGTATCTGTAATGAATTGCAAAGAGGCTAGATTTTTGGGAGTCTGGTTGGATGGTGGTTTGAACTTCCATAAACAGGTTGATGAAATTCGAGGTAGGGTGGATAGGACTAATTCCATTTTGAAGTATCTTTCAAAAACCTCAAGAGGAGTGGAAGTAAACACGGCTCTTTTATTATATAAAAGTCTGGTCCGTTCTGTTACAGATTATGGTGTTTTTATTTATTATCCGAGAGAACGATCTATACAATTAAAATTAGAGAGAACACAATATAAGGGAATAAGAACTGTCCTTGGATATAGAAACAGTACTCCTAATAATGTTTTAATTGCAGAAGCCAAAGTTATGCTGCTAAGAGATCGTGCTGATATGTTGGCCAGGAACTTCTTAAGTAAGGTTTTTGTGTATGGCGAAGAAGAGCTCAGGATTAAAATTAATAATCTTAAGGCTGCCGAAAATTACGCTAGATTCTGTCATCCACAATTGGTAAGATGTGTTATTATTAAAGCATGAGAGAGAATAAGTCAACTGAGAGCTGTGATTGGTCCTCCTAAAAAATTTGAGATCTTAGACTACCCTGTCACGCCTTTCCCCGGCGTCGATCTGGTGCGGAGCGCGCGCTCCGGCGAACGGCGGATCAATCGGATCGGAGGGCCGGCGATGGCCCTCGTGCGGGAGGGTACCTCACGCGGTCGAGCGAGAATCGAGAGCCGCGACAAAGTTGGGCGCCAGACGTGCTTCCAAGCAACGTCGATCCCGCGAACGGAAACGCAAACCACGCGGAAACCGCGAGTAACTCCGGTAACACCAAGGATCCACAAAAACCGAGAGCGGTTTCTCGCTCGCGTGAGGGCTGGCTAGCTCTACCTAACGGCAGAGGGGGAGGGTACGGGTAAGGGCCGGTTAACTGGAGTAGGAACGAGACCTTCGAGAGCAGGGCGTGAACACAATTATCTCCATCAAGTAAATAATAAGTGCGTTTAATAGGCAGAAGCGAAAGACAGCACAACAGCCGAAAGCGTAGAGATCGCAAACAAAAAAAAAACAAGAAAAGAAAGACAACCGA
>NW_017255945.1:5466-10677 GCF_001594055.1 Mycetomoellerius zeteki
CGATCCTCTGACTCGGGGCCTCTCGCTCGTCCTCGAAACTCTCGCCGGGCCGGGACGTCTCGCGTTGTCGGTAGCTCGGAGCGGAAGAGGACGAGTAGGATCGCGATCGATGCGCGATCAATCCGCGAGCTCCCCCCTTACGGGGTTGCGCAGCCGCGTCGCGCGTTACCGCGACCAATTAGCGGGCTAGCGGTCCTTCGCGCGCAAGGACGTGCGCGGCGACTCGTTACGGGGCGCCTTGCGGCCCCGAAAAATCTTCGGGAGGGCCTCCCTTGCTGTTCGTTCCGGTCGGCCGTGCCGATATCGTGGCCGGGCGCTCTGCCCCCACGTTAGCTCCCGCGGCTCGCTGGACGTAATTTGGCTGGCTGGGATCCTCGGGATCCTTTCCCGCTCGTCGTACGTCCCTCGCACCATCCTGGGGCTCGGGCGCCGCCAAACCCGCTTGCGGGGGTGGCAGCTGTTTCCTTCCATTGGCCGGAAGCGTTCGCCAGCCCCTCTCCGCCGTTCTCCGGCCCGCGAGATTCTTCCATGGCGATCTTCCCTCCGGTGGTCTCTTCGCTCGGCGAGGTTTTCGTGAGGGTTATACATGAAATAAATTCGCCGGGGATTAAAAAAAAAGTATCTTAACGCTAATTTACGGCTCCCTGGAGATTTCGCTCGCTCGCGCGTCCCGGCTTGGGTCAGGCGCGAATCCGCGCTTTGTGACGGCAAGGGTCGCTGCGACGCTGCAGCGAAACTGCAACGTCACAACCCATATGATGCACTTACAGAGAAGATAGAAATTGATATAATGGTTGGAATGAGAAGAAAGTTTGAAAAAGGTTTTTCTGATATGAAGATGATTCAGGTAATCACAGAGCTATATGATCTTGAGCGAGATTCTTTCATCATATATACAGACGGATCAAGAGGAGAACAATCTAGATCTACTGGAGCCAGTATTGTTTTTGAGGATAACGATTATGGATATAAAGTTAGTTTGAATAGTCTTTGTTCGTCATTTACTGCTGAGGCCTTTGCTATCAAGACTGCACTAGAGATTATTATAAATCGGAATTCGGACCATTGTACGGATCTGATTGTTTTTTCTGATTGTAAATCTGTTTTGGAGACCATCAAGACCACCTAAGTGTCTATAAGAATTGTTATGTTACGGAAATTAGAAATTTACATTATAGACTCAAGAGGAAATATAATATTAAGATAGTTTTTGTGTGGGTGCCTTCACATATTGACATTTTAGGAAATGAAGTGGCGGATGAATTGGCCAAGGAAGCTGCATCTGAAGAAAAGGATAAGAGTATATATGTACCGATATAGGATTTAAGAAGAGTATTTAAGATGGAAACATGGAACTATACGCAAGAAACTCTAATAAGGGAGGCACAGTTTAAAGGAAAATTTTATTTTGAAAATTATTATGATATCAATAAAACTAAACCTTGGTTTTATAAGATGAATGAGGAACGTTATTTTGTTACTTTTGTAAATAGGATTAGATCTAATCATTATAATTTAGGTGTTTCTCTGCATAGGAAGAATTACGTTGATAATGAGCGATGTGAGTGTGGTAATGAGAGAGAGAGCTTGGATCATTTCATATGGCAATGCAGCAAATATGATGAGTTGAGAGTTAGGTTAGATCAGGAATTAAGGTTAAGAAGAGTTTTTCATCACGTTGATGTGTTTGAGCTCATTAAATCGGAGAATTGGCCAACGTTAAGAGTCATTTTTAATTATATAAAGAAAACGAATAGAATTATTTAAGTGTTATTGTTGTATGGGGAAGATAAGATTAAGTTTCATCTGTAGTTTATGGATTTGGTTGTAAATTGGATTTTCTTTGCGTTATATGATCCAAAGGTTAGGATCGAAGACGTGTATTTTCCCTCAATCCGAAGGGCAAGAAAAAAAACAAGAATAAAATGGAGTTGGAATATTATAATCAATACATCGAGTATATAAAATATTATAGACATACAGTGGCGGTCATAGCTCAAATTAGAAGACGACATATAGCTGCTGCAGTTGCTGCGATGTGTTTGTTAAAAAAAAAAAAGAAAAAGATATAAGAAGAAAAGATTTTGGGTAGCTCCAATTTTCGAAAATCGTAACGAACACAGTTTCTTCTTTACATCGGTTCCGAAATTGATATTGGAGAACATACGCTTCCACAATTACTTTCGAATGACTGCAACTCAATTGGAGGAATTATTAGGAATGATCGGATGCAAATTGCAAAGGCATGACTTTATTCGACAATCTATTTCACCACCAGAACGATTAGCATTAACCTTGAGGTTTGTTTTGCTCAGCCAAATTAAATTTTGTATTTTTTTAGTGTATATATGAAACAATAGGTTTGTTTGAGGTAAACGTATTAGAGCACGTTGGAGTAGAAGTATATTGGAGCATGCGACACAAACAAACTTAATGTTATACATTTTTACTTAATGCATATACATATGTGAATATTATATAAAATATTGTAGATATCTTGCTTCCGGAGATTCGATGACTTCAATGTCCTATCAATATCTTGTGGGAGTGACAACAGTGAGTACTATAATACATGAAACTTGCAAAACACCAATTTGAGATTATTTGTGCCCTTTGGTTCTTCCAAGCCAACTTGAAGAAAAAGAGTGGTCAGATATCGTCAATGATTTCAATGAAAAATGGAATTTTATTCACTGTATTGGAGCCATAGATGGCAAGCACGTTATTATTCAAGTGTGTAAATTCATTGTTAGTGTATAATACAACTTAAAAAGTAGTACAATTAAAAATAATCCTTCTGATTTTTAGTGTCCCAATAATGCTGGATCAGCGTTTTTTAATTATAAAAATAGTCACAGTATAGTACTCATGGCTTTTGCGACGCAAATTACATTATCCGTTGTGTGGATATTGGGGCTTATGGCCGAAGAAGTGATGGCGGTATTTTTTAGGACAGTGCTATAAGAAAAGCATTTGAAGAAGGTCGAATGAATATCCCATAGCCAGCAGCAATTAAGGAAGGAGGACCTATTTTACCATATTGTCTTGTAGGAGACGAAGCCTTTCCTTTAAAATCGTATTTACTTCGTCCGTATCCGGGAAAAGGTGGACTTACACCAGAACAAGATATATATAATTATCGTTTAAGTCGTGCAAGACGAATAATAGAAAACACATTCGGTATAATCGCCAGTCAATGGAAAATATATAGAAAACCAATTATCGCCAGTCCTGAGAATGCAAAGCTAATGGTTCAGGCAATTATTTCTCCATAATTGACTTCGCCGACAAGACATTGATTTAAACACATATGTTCATCCATCTATGGTCGATGTTGATGATCCACATTATCCAAATGACTTTCAACCAGGGTCTTGGCGAATTATCATAGAAGATGGATGTGCTTTCAGAGAAATCTCAAACTGCGGATCAAACACGAGTTCAAAAGAAAATATAGAAGTTCGAAATAAATTTTGCTATTATTTTAATAACGAGGGAGCAGTACCGTGGCAGTATAATAGAACTAAATAAAATTTTTTTTAATGATTTTTATAATGTAATTTGTGTAATATTATATAGTAGATAAAATACTAAGAAATATAAATAAACATTCTTTTATTACAAATAATTTTTTATTAAAAAAATCTTTTTCTATAAAAAATATTATAAAAAGTTTCCATATATCAAACTTTATTAGACAATAAACTCTTATGTATTATAAACTATTCTTTATTTAATACTTATTTAATATTTGTAGAACTAAATAAAGCTGCTTTGTCAATCGGTAGAGGAAATAAACGGCAGAGATTTAATTAGGATTTTTTTTTTGCATTATTAAGCAATTGCATTACTTGCAGCATTATGTCGTCCATAGCCTGAGGATTGATTTCTCGTAATTGAGCAACAACAAGATTACCATACAAAGCTGCTTTGTCAGAAGGTGGTGGCATAGGAGGCACAAACGGTGGTATGCTAAATGGTCGATTTATAGCATCAACTAATTTGTCAAAATTGGTGCCATCTTCGCTATCATCTATACTACTGCAACTACGTTTGTGATTACCTACAATCATTTAGAGATATTGTATTTTTTGTACTTTTATTTTAATTATATTTGTAAATTAAATAGAGTAGCGAAAAATTGAAAACAAAAGATAAAAATGTTTAAATTTTATTAAAAAATAAAATTTTACAAATATTAATTTTAATTTTTCATTTCCCTTCAATACTTTTCATAAGAAAATAATTAATAAATTAACATACGTGATCCACGACCACTGCTGCTGCGTTCATCAGAAGTTATAATATCATTAGATTCATCGCTGGAAAATGTGTACGAGGGCAACAGAATTTCCTACAACATAAGAAACATAATTATTAACATAATATAACAAAAATAATTTATCTAACCTAAATAAATAAGAAACAAAGAGCAGTTTAATCTATAATTTTGTTTATTATATGTATAGTATATAGTATATACTAACTGTGTTTGTATTTTCGGGTGCTGTCAATTGATTAAATCCTTTAGCCATAATTTCTTCTTTTACTTATACATTTTTAATTAAAATAATTTAAATTTTAGCGTTGCTTCAATTCGTTAAAAGTTGGATGTAGTAGTCAAAATAATAGATTCGTTATTTTAGCGAAAATTAATGGAGTGGGAGCAAAACGCTAGCTTTATTCGTTGAAAGTTGGAGTGTGTTGAACTTTGAGCGTTTATTTGCTGGATTCGCCATTTTGGCAAAAATTGATGGAGAGGAGATAAAACGCCAGCTTTTAGGCCGGTATTCATAGTCGGTTCTTATTTCAAGATCCTCTTAAGTAATGTCTTAAGACGCTAATGCGGCTCTCTGATAGGTTCATGACACTTCAAGACAGAACTTAAGACAGTCTTGAATATAAGAACTGACTATGAATACCGGCCTTACTCGCTGCGTGAAATTGAGCCTTTAGGCTGCGTTCGGAAATATCACCCGATAGTCCCCCCCTCCATATGGCTATGTATATCTTATCCATGGCTGCGTTCAGCAGACTCAACAGTTTTGTAATCATTTTATGATTGGCTGCGTTCAGCAGAACGTTTGTTTTGCAACTGTTGGAAATTTCCTTCGCGCTAATTGGATCATACTTTTAGATCTAGAAGAATGGTCCTATCTCAGCAGACAATCATAAAACGGTTGCAAAACTGTTGAGTCTGCTGAACGCAGC
>NW_017255945.1:11741-14146 GCF_001594055.1 Mycetomoellerius zeteki
CGTCTGCGCGATACGGACCTTTGTACTCTGTGTATTTTTTTCTTGAGCTTTGGCTTGCTTTATTCTTCTCGTACATATTCCGAGGGGTTTTTCTTGTGAGTATTTGTACTTATTCACTTTACTGGGGCTTTCGTTATCCGAATTCGTTTACCGGGTCTGTGATGCAGACCGGGGCGTCCTCTCACCCGCCCGATCCAGGCGGTGGTTCGCCATTGGCCAACAATCGTCGCTCGGTTTCCCTTGAGGATTTCAATAGTTTTTTCGAGCATGCTGGTCGCGCGACTAACTCGTCGGGGGCTTCCTCGACGCAAGTGACCCAGTCCTTAGTTGCCGCTTTCCTTAAGAAATCAGATTCCGTGAAATCGGGTAGAGATTCCGACAAAGTTAAGGCCGGAATCAGATTACGCATTGAATATTGAGATTGAAGATTGAAAGATTGAAATTTGACCAATCAAAACAATAGGAGTGTCACGTCTGCGGCATTGTTAAATTTTTGTCCAGAATTTTCGCTTCCTGTAAATTGGCGTAGTACATGAGACCGCCAGGACCGTACCTGACGCCTTCCCCACCACGCGTGCCTCAGCGGAATAACGATGGAAGGGGACGCCCTTAAGATTTGCCCTCAGGGCACAAAATAGACGGCAGTCGTTAAGAAGCAGTCGTTAAGAGTCGTTCTTTTAAGTAACAGTCCTAGAGTCGCGAGTCCGGGTCCAGAGTACCTCCGAGGACATGTAAGCCTTTTGACCTTAAGCTTTCACGTGTTGCGTGCACTTTTCAAATTCTTCATCCAAGTCTAGAATAATTCTAATTCTAATTTTAAGCGTAATTCAATTCCCGCGTTAATGTAAATCATCCTTAATATTAAGCCAAAATGTTTAACCTTTGATTGTGTGTGAAGCTATAAACAATAAATTCATGTGGTTTGTTAAATCCGAGTAAAATCTCTGAATAAAACCTCCTCCATAATCCGTCGCGTTAAATCATACGAACACTTTAATTAATGAAACTCGGTCGCGTGTCAAACCGCAACCCAATCACCATGGACTCGGGAGGACCAATGGCAGAGCTGAGACACTAGGGAAGTTGGAAGCCGCCCGCACTCATTCTATCTCGACTCGTCATCGCCACCCAGAATTCATCAAAAAGGTAAGAAATTATTAACTAATCTGTTTCGATCACGACGAGCCGCGAATCCGATCCCGCGTAGCATGTGTCCGGTACACCCGCGTCCGCAATTGGCTATTCCTCGTCGTCAGTTGAGAATAGACCCTTACGTCACATGGGTACGGAGCGCCTGTTGCGCATCATCATTGTTTTATCGGGAAAACGAAAGTGGCGGAATTAAGTGCCCAGAATGTTACACCTTGCTTCCGGTCTCCGAAAAGAGTAAATATCTCGGCGTGTTACGACATTACATCCACTTAGGATTTCCCGAACGGTTTGAAAATTGTGACGCATGCTCTGTGTCGTTAACTACCGTGCATCACGTGTCAAATTGTCGCGATTGCCCGGAAATATTGGAAAGGTTCCTCTCATATCTAGATAGGACAGACGATACACCCTGGACCTCCCCAGAATCTACCATCATCACTGTATCGAGCGCACAACTCTAATTGATAATCATTAAATTGGACAAGTTAATCAGCCAATCCACTACCTCGAATATTACCTTCATACTACCGTAGTAGTCTCGGGTTAATTCGAATCTCGGCTCCCGCCGAAAGAACCCCGGGACGTAACAGGAGCTAAAATTCCTTTGTCCTCACTGGTTAAATTTTAATCTTCAATCTTCAATCTCAATCTTCAATGCGTAGTCTGATTCCGGCCTAATGCGGAGTCTACAATAGAAGTCGTAGCGGTCGTAGGGTCTTAAATCGTAGAAAATTAACTAATCACAATCGAATACGAGAAGAATAATCGACTCTGATTGGTCAGTTTTCTACGATTTAAGATCCTACGACCCCTACGACTTCTATTGTAGACCCCGCATAAGAAAAAGAAAGGTAAGCGGGGAGGTGAGGGCTCCCGATTCCCCGGCCTCCTCGCTGCCTCGCACGCGTTCGCGATCTCCATCTAAAGACGATCGCGGGCTGGATTCGGATATCAGCTCTTTGCATGATTCAAATTGTATCGAATCTATAGAGGTCAGCGAGGACGACAGTGCCTTGCCGCGGCGTCTCGCGCGCGTTGGCCCCTCCCCCTCCTCGGTGGGTGCCCCTTCGGGGGTGTCGCCGACGATAGGGGTGGGCGCCTGCTCTCGGGGGAGGGGGGAGGCTTTGTCGCTCGAGCATCCCCATGATGACGGACTTTCCGCCAGGGGCGGATCCAGAAATTTGTCAAGGGGAGGGCCATTGACGCGCCGCAAGCAAAATTTATTCAAGATCAAATATAAAATATAAAATATT
>NW_017255946.1:0-4102 GCF_001594055.1 Mycetomoellerius zeteki
ATAAAAATGTCAATGTGTATAAAAACAACCGTCTGTACTATTATAGTATTAAGGATTTTGTGATATTACTTATATATAATAATTTTTTAAATAGAGTTAATGTTGTAACTACTTGATCTTTTTTAATAACTTGACTGGTATTTATACATATTATCTTTTATTTTTACGTAATAATTTTTGAAAAAGAATTATTTGCATCAACGTTACTTTGATTTTAAACGAAGATTAAACTCTATCTGTGTCTCTTTTTCGGTTTTAAAACGAGACAGAGACAGATAAGAGTTTTAAATCTCGCTTAAAGTCAAAGTAACGTTGGTGCAACCGGGCCTAAAACAATTATTACTTGAATCAGAATAGGAAGACCTTCAATGTTGAGCACCCCGCTAAGCTCAACTATTCCTTGTTTTCCGTTTCCGTTCTGTTAGGACATTTGGCACGAAAATGCCCCTCTTTACCACATTCCCAACATTCTTTTTTAATGCCGGCCTTTTCATTATTTTTATTTTTCCAAAATTTCCCATTTTTGTTAACCCTCTCTTTTTTTTCTTCATCATTCTCTTCCTTCTTATTATCTATTCAATTTGTTCCCATTTTTTTATTGGAAAAATTTGTTCCCTCTTTTCGACCAAAACTATTTTCTTGTATCAATTTGATAGCTTTTGCTCTTTCAATAGCAATTCTAAATGAAGTTATTCCTTCCAACTGTAAAGTCCTTTTCACAAAACCGTCTGACAAAGCGGAAACGAATTGTGCACACGCGATCTTTTCGCGTACTAAATCGGTACACTCCGGATATGCCAACCGCTAGTGTCTCTCAATATCCGAACCAAAAGAAGCTTTCTTTAGATTCTCCGAATTTTTGCCTCCTATTCGTAAATTGTGAATAGTAATCTTGCACAGAATGAGCTTCCCTAAAACGTAATTCCAACTTCACTTTCAATTCCGCGTAAACTAAGTTTTCGAAATTCTGAACGGTTTCAAGTAGGGGAGAGTGGTCTAAATATCGGATCTATTTGCAGTTTCTGCTCTCTATAAGGCATAAATAAAGTCCGATCGTAAAATCGAAGCTGCCGTTGGAAAGATCATTTAATACCCTTCATTTTTGCTTCAGATTATTTTGACGTATCTCTCATCTGTGTTAAACTATAATGGAAAATGTATAATAAAAACGCTCTTTCCAGTCCGATTTGGAACCATCGGTTCCAAATTGGACCATCCCCTGGTTCAGATCGAAAACTTATTTTTATGGATTTTTAGATAAAATTTTAAAATATTTTAATGTATTTCTCTTAGTATTGAGTAAAAACGAGTAATTTGACAGTCAAAGATAAAAATTTTTTCGGAAAAAGAAATTACTGACTATTTATATTATTAGAATTGAAATTAACAAAACTCAACTAATCTGAATCTAATGACTCATGATATTTTACTGATTTACTACGTGTACAAATAAGTTTCCGGGTTTTTTTGATCCATGAAAAATGCAAAATTTCAAGAAAAAAACAAAAAACGGTTTATTCAAAGTATCGTCCCTCACTAGCTATACATTTTCGCCATCTCTCTTGCAATGCATGAATACCGCGACGATAGAACGACTCGTTTTTGGTCCGAAACCATTTATCTATCCGATTTCGCACTTCTTCGAAACTGGCCAAGTGTAGTCCAGCCAAGTCATGCGCCATCGACCGGAACAAGTGATAATCAGAAGGAGCCAGATCTGGTGAATACGGCGGGTGTGGTAACAGATCCCATTTCAGCGTTTTGATGGTGTCCTTGATGATGGAAGTGCGATGGCACGGTGCATTGTCCTGCTGCAAAATCACTCGCTCATGTCTTGTGTCCCATTCTGGCCGGTTCTCGAGTAATGCATGGCTTAATTAATTTATCATTAAATATAACATTAATCTTAAAGTTATATTATCATTAAAACTTTCTCTCTTTTTCCTCAGCTTGTATATTAAAAACCATACTATAGTTGGCTTTAAAAATATTGAAAAATTGAACTATATATATTTTTTCCGACGATGAAAAAAATTGTTATGTGATGAAGCAATTTCAACATCGGAATCGGTTTTACAGCGAAAGCTCCCAAAATATATAAGAATACCATGGTTTTATATCTTCGGATCAAACATTAAATTTTTTTGTGTCTATAAGTGCTTTCTATTTGGTGACACAAGTCGACACAAGTATCGTTCTATCTTCTTTACTCTCTGAATATCAAGAAAAATAGAATAAGATCTACTTGTGCCACTAAATGAAACGAGATGTGTTAGCAGCTCCATTTTATAATCTTATATTTTAATATAATATTTTAGCATACATACCTTCGTGATAAAGCTTTCTTCGAGTATCTGCGTACGTATAAAGGCAGATTTTTCTTATTAAAATTTCTCACAAGTCGAAATCGTTTGTTCAGTGTATATTTGGACACAGACTCACAATTCTCGTCGTATGGAGCAATTGTAAACACCGGTTGCTGTAAACAGTTTTGTTCGACCACAACGTGATCAGACGCGCTACTCCCCTTTTCCACCATCATGACATACAAATTCCTTACAGATACAACTATAAGATTGTACTTTTGTATGCAATGATTGGAAGTTGTGAAATTTTCACTCTGAACACGTTACTGCCTGTCATCACTTTCCGTTACGAGACGTCACGAGTACGATTGTTTTGGCGTGTGGCTCAGCGCGACGCGGTGTTCCAATCTCACTCCATTATCATCTTATTGGACCACACTTGCTGCCAATCCCGCCGCGTTTCGCGGATGAGTACATGTTGCGCGAGAAACTATTGTTTTCATATATTCGTATAGCGTTGCGCGTTTATAAAGCGAAAACTTAAAAGGCATTTAAATACATATACATATATATATGTACACATACATATACATACACAATATTTTATAAAATGAATCGCATACCTTTCAGTAAATTGATTTTGTTAATGTAATTACTCTCTCTCTTTTTTAATTACATAGGAAAATTGTTATTGAACAATGTCTAAAGATTGAAAACGTTATCAGCTTACACCAATTTTAATACTAATAAAATTTTATTACAGAATAAATGATCTGCCGAAGCAAGTTTTGCAATGAATCATTCTTATTAAAAATTATTATTTCTTACAAATGAATCGGTACTTTGAAAAATCAAATAAGTAAGAAAATCTTATTTTCGGATACTTTTACAATTGTTACACTAAAAAAACAATAAAATATATCTATAATACAATGCATTATTACATCGTACTCTAATTCACCGAACTTGTCAGTTTGCATTTATTTTTCCGTAGAAAATCTCACTCATTTCATAAGAAAGAATTGATTCCGGTGCTACAACGTCACCGAATATCCTTGCTTTTTTTGTCTTTCGCCTCATTTCATTTTATCTTGAAATTGTAACGCAGCCAAGTGTAAACAACGCATTCGTTTCTAGAAAGCAAAAATCATCAGTCACATCAGCCACTATTGCTGTTCGTATATGTGCACATACATATACGCACGCATACGCACACACATACGTACATACATGTATACACGGTACATAAAATATAAATTTTTTGCTAAGAAGTTTTGTTTCGATAAAAAAGACAGGGGAACATTCAACTGAGGGCAGCCAAGATCCAGTGCGCTGTTGCCGCTTATAGTAAATAATTCTCCTCTTGCCGCGCACCGCGCTCCAAGCGCCTAGCCGGCCAATTATAAACGATAAACATTTAATTTTTTCTAGATTCAGTCTTCGAGAATCTTTTTTCGTTATTTCTTGTGTTATTCCTATGAAATATACCTTGACGGCGTAACGTTTACAAATGTCAAGCTATGGCGATAAAATTTGGTGGAAATGTCAATGATAGATGTGGCAACCTAACCAAAAAAACAGAACTCAAATCAGCTGATTCAGAGCATCACCTGGTGGTAATTCCGAGAACTTTTTGATCAAGGTAGTATACTAAACATCGAAAAAAATATATTACTTCTGTATAACTATATCTTTTTTACCGGGCATGTTTTAATTTAATTGAAATAATCGCGCTAGTACACTGAAAAAAAAGATTGGCTGCTGCAGCAAATTAGATGGTAAAATATGGCATAGCA
>NW_017255946.1:4594-6513 GCF_001594055.1 Mycetomoellerius zeteki
TGACACCGGCAATCGAAAGAGCGGGAAATTTTACGTTCAGATATGTACTTAAGTCATAGGTAGTGTTTGAGCTTGAGGGTCACTCATTTAAACTCGAACAAGGTCTGGATATCTTTTGGAATAGAAGCTTTTCAATTTTTTTTTATAACGACGAAAATTAATACCTTTAACAAGACGTATTCATTTAGTAGTGACCTAGAGCATGACATTGAAGATAACCTTCAAGGTCATTTCAAGGTCAACTTTTTTTATTTACTTTTAGCATTACCCAGGAATAACGACGTGGACAGGAATAACACTAATCAAGCACCCCGAATGTGAGAGGCGAGGGGACTCACACTAATCAAGCACCCCAAAGGGAATAGATTTTACTACGTCCACGTCGTTATTCCTGGGTAATGCTAAAAGTAAATAAAAGTTGACCTTGAAATGACCTTGAAGGTCATCTTCAATGTCATGCTCTAGGTCACTACTAAATGAATACGTCTTGTTAAAGTTATTAGTTTTGGTCGTTACAAAAAAAAATTGAAAAGCTTCTATTCCAAAAGACATCCAGACCTTGCTCGAGTTTAAATGAGTGACTCTCAAGGTCAAACACTACCTATGACTTAAGTACATATCTGAACGTAAAATTTCCCGTTCTTTCGATTGCCGGTGTCAAAAAAAGGGGTTTCTATTTAAAAAACCAAAGTTAACCTTGAAATGACCTTGAAGGTCAAGCTCAAGGTCAAATCGAAGGTCATCGTTGAATTCCTCCTTGAAAGTTACTTCAGAAATGACCTTGACCTTTTTCAAAAATACCTTACTTGAGAAAATATTCAGCCGTCCCGGGACTTATTTGACATCCTGTATATAGGGAAGCCTAATTAATATAATTACTGATAAGTATGTTATTTCCAAGATTAAACGCATGTTGCAGAATACGCTGGGATTGTTATCATTTTTAAAAATGCGAGATTAAAAAATTAAATAAAATGTAATGTACACATATTGTATGTAATGTACACATGCTTGCGCATGAATAAAGAAAAAAATTATATTCCTCAATACATTCCGTATTTAGCATGTCAATAACGAACAATGAAATTTCTTATTTGCCATTTCTTTGTAAAGATCTTCAAATCTATCCGCTCGGCCAAATGCACGTGCGCGACAAGATACGATCGCCTAGCGCGAGGAAATGTCTTACGCCGGCACACCTATTGCCGCTTATAACAAACTATCCCCCTTCCCCCTTCCCTGGATGCCAGGCGATGTAAACTCAAGGACGCGCATTTAACGGTCGGACGGATAATCGCTTATTCGGCTTTTTTTAGAAAATTGATACCGCTTGAAAATTGAAAAATGTGGTGTACAATGTTACGACTCAATTTCGGATTTTATCTGAACATGAATATTGTTCCAAATTTTCTGAGACATCCTGTATGAAATGTTACTTATATGTCAACAAACATGAATGTTTTTCCGAACTAATTAAATGTACGCATCGTCGATTTGTTCAACGATTTCGTACGATGGAATCGCGTATATTTACCATAAGGCTAAAATCGAAATAGTAACTGTTACAAAGTCGCAGTGGCGCAGTGGTAAAGCGTTTGGGCTGTCACGCTGGAGATCAGGGTTCGATCCCAGCCACTTCCCAAGATTTTTTCCGCTTCTCGCGGAGAATAACTTGTCGCCCGTGATTATATATTCACGCACCCGCCCCGCCCGCACCAGGATATACACCCGCCCCGCGCCCGCACCAGGATATACGCCCGCCCCGCCAACACCAGGATACGTGCATAACCCGCCTCGTCCGCACCAGAGCATACACCGCGCCTGGAAATACATCTGCGCCAGGACATACATTCATGACATTGGCTGCGTTCCGCAAAGCGCATATGCGCGCATATACGCCCAAGAAAGCGTTTCAGTAT
>NW_017255946.1:7990-8286 GCF_001594055.1 Mycetomoellerius zeteki
ACCATATCGGCACGCAATTATCATTTCTGAAATTAATTCATTTAAATGAATTTACAATAGTTCAACATCTTAACGTTCTGACCGTTATAGCGCTTCTTAATTTAAAGCATTATGTTTAACATTAGCGGTCTTTCAATCTTATTATTGATAAAAAAATAGTTAATTCTCGATCCTCAATACTTAACAAATCTTAGGTTAGGTGGTTATATAGGTTATAGCCATGGTAAAATTGCAGCCGTATCCGGCTTGGATACGTCTGCGGCCAAAGGCGTCCAAGGGAGGCGGACGCAGGGGAC
>NW_017255946.1:9441-11714 GCF_001594055.1 Mycetomoellerius zeteki
CCCCACCGCGAGAGCAAGAAGGGGAGTGGCCTCCGAACCGTCGAAACGAGGAGAACCCGCTGCGGAGCGCTAGCGAAAGGGTTGTGACGAGCGAAACTTAATCGGTAGACGAAAGAAGTCCGAGGCGAGTGAAGTTCGAGCCGCGACGGGACCACGGAGAGAAGCCCGTGACACGCGCACGATCGTCAAATGCGATAGAGGCGTAAGGGAATCCTGGGCATAGAAAACGACGCGTGATTCTGTATCGCGAACCGGCCGGCGAGTAACACGCACATCGGACAAGTGGCGACCGAGATGGGGCATTCGATCGCGTAGCCCGAACGACCGATGTACAATCGCGAAGTTAGTACTGTAATAAACGAGTTGTTTTGTTGAACCCAAGAACCCAGTGGTGTACTCATTGCGAAGACCCAACCTTCTCCTTAGAAATTCCCAGCGACGACTGACCGTGAAGAGTACCAGAATCAGGGGCAGATGGGCGGCATCCGGGGAAGGAGTTGGGAGCAACCTTCGTCCTAGGAGGTGAAAGGACGTGGCGACCGTGGAAGAATGGAATTGGTAGTACCAAAACGAAGCACCCGGAGCTGAGGTTCCGGTTACAAAATCATGGAGCAATGATGCGCTTTGCGGAACGCAGCCATTATATGGCATCCGTGCCAGGACATACATCAAACGACAGCAACAAGATCCAAACGCAAGGCGCCACTGCGACATTTTTTTGTTAAAACTGTCAAATATTTTTTAAGCATAAATTCGTATAGTCAAAGTTCCATTAATATTTTTTCTTCTTAATTTATTTTATTACTATATGTTCCACATAAAAACTGAATATTTTTTGACAAAATAAAATTGAAATTTTGAGATACTAGTATTTCTTTATGTACATATTTTAATATATGTATAAATGTTTAATTGTTTGTCACTAGGGAAGAATTTCATTTTCATTATATAAGAAATAAAGATAAATGTAAATGAAAGTTATAAAATGAAAACGTTTTACGATCGCTAACAAATAATGAAATAGTACTTCGTTAAAGAAATATATGTAACAAGATGTATGTAAAAAATTGTTGTTCAATTGTGATCTTTTGAAAATTCAATTTTCTTTCGAAAAATATAGTCATTTATGAGCTGATTTAGGGCCCTATTTTGTAACTCTTAAGGACTTCAACGATATCGTTAAATTGGCATTGTGCAAATTGTCATTGTGCAGATTTTGTGTAGATTTTATACAATAAAAAAGCTGTGTAACGATAATTTGACGATATCGTTAAAGTCGTAAAGAGTTACAGAATAGGCCCCTTTACAATCCTAAAGTTTCCTTTATAGTACTACCTTCATTTTGCATTATTTTTTAAAATATTTAAAATATAATTTATTTTATAATATTGTCTTTAATTTCATTTCTACACTTTCAAAATTTCTTATAACTTATCAATATGATCCTGTTATCGGCTGTACTCTATATTTTCTTTACGATAAACATATGGTCGATTTTATGAGCACGTGTGAATTTTTCCAATGAATTTTTTTATCTTTGGGAGAAAAAATCCATGGAAAAATTGGAGAAATTTGATTTTTTCCAGTCCTTTAAAATTAACAATTACAGAGTGTTTAGACTAAACTCAGTAAATGTTCAGTACGTTAATTATTTTATATCGGCATATTATATTCAGATTCATATAATTAATATTATTAAACATGTGTGCTCGTTATCGATTTACTTTCAGCGTTTATTCCTGTCAACCATTATTCTGTTCAAAACGCGTTTGTTACCGGTACTGACACGGTCAGGATTCATGATAGTTTTTCTACCGATCAGCTGTTTATTTCGTGTCACACGATGTATACATTCGCAACCTTTTCTGTCCTTCCCGCGAAGCGAAGGTTACCTCTCAATACGTAGGTTACTTCTGTACGTATATCGCTTAATTCTAGACTATTGTCAGTTGACTTCGAATAAAGCTCAGCAGCACATCTCATTGTACATTGCTCTAATTCTCTACTCTTGCCAACACCTGACTCCTCGTGATTATTCGTATATAATTCCGACATCACCAGCGGACCTGATTTTTCGGTACCACTTTCCCTTCGCAATATTCAAAACATTGCTGGGCCTTCGAGCCGGATATTCAGAGTTCGCGAATTTTGTTATCAGAGGTGTTAGTATATCGGTGTCTGCTGAGCCGCTCTCGCTCTAACGCGATTCTCTTGCTCTAATACGATTCGCTCGCGCTCAGTCGCATAAGACAAACTCTATTCGCGGTGTTCGC
>NW_017255946.1:11781-21218 GCF_001594055.1 Mycetomoellerius zeteki
GTATATCTCAAATTCGTCGCGGCATTCTCGTAAATGGCCACTGTGACCGACGTCATTGCTCGACAGAACGATTCAGACGAGACAAGAAGCTCTTCGGGCTCATCTTTCGTTCTATCGACAATCTCAACAAGCTCGGAGCTGCACGGATCACTCGCGGCGCGGTCCAAAGTCGCTTAGGCGCTCTCAAGGCCAATTGGGAGAAACCGTGTATTATGACAACTTGGTTAAAGCCAAGCATGCCGAGATAGAGCAGCTTCCATACGTTACCGAAAACGTGTACTCTCTCTGTAAAGAGAAATTCCATGAAGCGCACGGATTTATACTCGATGTGCAGGACCAGTTCGATCCCAAAACGCAGCATGAGGCTACCGTTACCAACGCCACTAATTCTCCTACAGGATTTGACTCTCGATGATTACTGCACATCGACTTACCGAGGTTTTCTGGTGGCTACGCTCAGTGGAGCCCCTATCGAGATCTTATCACGTCCATCGTCATGGAAAACAACAATCTCTCGGCTGTCGAAAAGCTCCATTACTTAAAAATGAATCTAACCGGTGAGCCGGTGCAACAATTGAAGAACATTCCCATCACTAGTGAAAATCTTAAACGCTCGTGGGAAATTCTCGTGACTCGCTACGGTAATAAACGAGTTCAGATCGACGCGCAATTATCTGCCTTATTCGCGATTCGCAAATTGAAAACGGCAGGTGCAACAGAAATAAAAAAACTTCTCGGCGATGTTAAAGAGGCCTTCGAAGCTCTCGAATGTCCAATGAAATCCTGGGACCACATTATCGTCTTCATGATCATACGTAAACTCGACGTCGAATCATTGAAGGAATGGGAGACAACTCTTGGTGCAAAATCTACGTCTCCGTCCTTCGGTGATCTAGAACAGTTCCTGATTGAACGCGTGCAAATCCTGGAATCAATCGAACGAGTCATGATGCCATTTAAGCAACCAGCTTCGAATTCCACGTCGGTACGTTCGCAGTCAAATGTACGAGCATACGCCGCTGCCGTACAACAGTGTGCAGTGTGTAGCTCGGGACATTATATCGCATCATGCCCGAAATACTTCGAGAAGATTGTGAATCAACGACGCGAGGTTGTCGTTACAAAAAATCTGTGTTTTAATTGTCTTGGACTTCATCACCTCAAGGCATGTCGCACTTCGAAACACTGTCGGTTCTGTCGCAAGCAACATCACTCAACGTTGCATATAGCTACGGTCGAATCCGACGCCATTACGACGGCAGTCCCCGTCCCGGCGGCTAGCGGCCCTATCACGGACAACTCTGGAGCATCTCAAACCAACCGACAATTCGGCGCCTCTCACACGTGCAGTCATATTGCACAATCACGTATAATTAAACGCATTCCAGTGCTCCTTGCTACTGCTTTAGTTACGGCTATCTCTCGAGCTGGAGAACGATTCCAGCTACGGGCATTGCTCGATCAAGAATCGGAAACTTCGTTTATCTCCGAGTCCGCTGTGCAGCTTCTAAAGTTGTCACGTAAACCCGCGTCCGTCCCGATTCTCGGAATCGGCGCTCCGATGTCTCAAACGGACGGGTCTCTCTCGAAATTATCTCGCGAATCAATTCGGCATTCTCTATCAAACTGGAAGCTCTCGTACTGCCGAAACTCACCGCCTACTTGCGACCCACGAAGATTGCATCCACTCACTGGCCACACATCGACGGACTCCGCCTTGCGGACCCGAATTTCTCATTACCAGGAAAAATTGATTTAGTTCTCAGTACAAGTGTCTACGCGCAAATTCTCGAAAGTGGCATTCGCCGCGGAAACGGCGAATCACCGATCGCGCAAAAGACCGCTCTCGGATGGATATTATCCGGACAACTCTCCAACGATAACGATCATCTCTCTCAAGACGCAATCAACGGATTTCAGTATTCCCTCGATTGTGAACTTCTCGATCTACTCCAACGGTTTTGGCAACAAGAAGAAATCGTGCCGTCGCCTAATGCTACATGCACATCGGAAGAAGCTCAGTGTGAACTTCACTTCAAAATGACTCACTCTCGTGACGCTCACGGGCGGTTCGTAATTCGGTTGCCGTTCCGACAAAGTGTGAATGATTTCGGTGACTCTCGTGCTCCAGCGTTCAGGATGCTGCGTCGCATGAAAACACGCTTCGAAACGCACGCATCTCTCAAAACTGCATACGCGGAATTCTTGCGTGAGTATCTTGAGCTGGATGATATGCGCCTCTCAGGCTCTCTAGACTTTTCGCGACGCAATTTCTTTCTGCCGCATCACGGTGTCATTAAAGACTCTAGCTCAACGACGAAACTCCGCGTCGTGTTCAACGGAACACAAAAAACCAATCTCGGAATCTCGTTAAATGATTGTCTTCATATCGGACCGAAACTTCAAACGGAACTTAGGGATATCATTATTCGTTGGCGTCGACATCGATTCGTATTCGCAGCCGATATAGAAAAAATGTATCGCCAAGTTCGTGTTCATCAAGACGATTGGCCGTTGCAAAAAATTCTCTGGAGAGACTTGTCCAGCGAAAATCCGCACGAATATTTGTTGTGTATAGTGACATACGGTCTCATGTGAGCGCCATATCTCGCTCTTCGTTGCTTACAGCAACTCGCTCTTTTTTCGAAACCACGCGCGCCTTTACTGCAGTAATTATTCGTTACGACACATATGTCGACGATATTCTGTCAGGGGCAGATACAGTAGCTACTGTAAAAGAAAAAATTCAGCAACTTCAAGACACGCTCACGACGGGCGGCTTTAATTTAAAAAAGTGGGTTGCAAATCCTCCGGATCTGCTCGCAAACATCTCAGTTCACGATCAAGAAGAGTCCGCGATCCTACCGATCGGCGATCCGACTATGCATTACGCGCTCGACGTTCAGTGGAATCGACTGAGTGACAGTTTCATGTTCTCCGCGCCGTCGCCTCCGCGGACAGTCGCAATCACGAAACGCTCAGTACTCTCGTTTATCGCGCGCATCTTTGATCCGCTCGGATGGCTCGCGCCGATCATTATCAGTGCAAAAATCTTTATGCAAGAACTGTGAGCTATTTGTCTTGATTGGGATTGCGAACTTCCGGACGACCTCAAATCTCACTGGATCAACTTTCTCGCGCAATTTAAAAACTTGTCGGTTATCTCCATTCCGCGCTGGTTCGATACGAGTTTGGATACCCTCGAAGTGCAACTTCACGGATTTTCGGACGCCTCTCAACACGCCCTCGCGGTGGTTGTTTATATTCGTGTTGTTTCGCCTAGTGACACTCGCGTGACTCTCGTCAGTGCAAAGAAAAAGAACAAAAGTGACTCCTCTCAGATGCGTAACGATATCTCGACTCGAGTTATCCGCTGCCGTGCTTCTCATGAAATTGATTCGAGTGGTTCGCGACGTGCTCGACCTGACTCGCGCAACCTCTCATCTCTGGACCGATTCTACTGAATATAATTTAAGACAGATTTGATATTCTCATCGCTCGGTCGTATCCCGTATTCGTTAACGCAATAACCTAAATATTTTATTTTTGTTTGGGCGAAGTAACATTTATCCAATCGAAGCCTGGATCCAGAGCCATCCATCAAGATGGAAGGAATTCGTGCAACATCGGGTATCATTCGTACAAGAACTGTCAAACTCTCGTTGACATCACATCGCTAGGAAAGAAAATTCCGCCGATTTGGCATCGCATCGCGAGGAATCTCCGCAACGACTACAGCAGGAGCGGCTCTGGTGATCGGGACCTATATGGCTTCAACAAACCTCCACTGAGTAGCCTGCCTCCACCTGCAGGTCTAAGTCCGGCCGCACAAGGAGAGGAACGTGCACGAAGCTATGCCGTCGCCATAGTCAGCCCCGAATCAGAGGCACGGGATCTCATAAAAAGATACTCTTCTCTCACCAAGCTACTCCTCATCATCGCATGGATTCGACGCGCCATCGAACGTAGGAAAAGTATTTTTTTCCTTTCAACCGATCTATACAGGGTGTTTCCAAATTAAATCGAACCGCTCAAGATCCTCTCCGCTCGAATTGGACTCTGCGCTCGCCTCCTGGATCAAATTGACGCAACACGCGTGCTTTTCTCCGGAAATTCTACTTATCAAAGCAAACAAACCACTGCCGAAATCAAGTCCATTACTCCGCCTCATTCCGTTTATCGATACCGATGAATTGCTTCATCTCCGAGGTCGCCTACAACATTCTCAATTGGATCGAACAGAGAAACACCCGCTAATCTTACCCCGAAGCTCTCGATTGACGGAACTCATCATCGATCATTATCATCGAAAGACGTTTCATGGCGGTCCGCAACTCATGCTCGCATCGATACGACGCCAATTCTGGATTCTCGGCGGGCGCCTTCCGATACGCTCATTCATCCGCCAATGTCTAGTCTGTACAAGTCAGCGAGCAGCGACCGGTTAACAACTCATGGGACAACTACCGGCATCGCGTGTAACTGCATGTCGACCGTTCTATCATACGGGAATCGACTATGCCGGCCCGTTAACGCTCAAGACTTTCCGTGGACACGGAGCCAAGACATACAAAAGATACTTCATTATCTTCACATGTTTCAGCACCTCAGCAATATACCTTGAAGTAGCGATCGATTACTCTACCGAGGGCTTTATTGCCGCATACAAACGCTTCACGAGTCGCAGAGGCCTCTGTTCCATCATCACGAGCGATTGTGGCACCAATCTCGTTGGAGCAGATGCCGAGTTACAACGATTCTTTAAGGCCTCGTCTCGAGAGTGGTCTCGTATCGCCGCTCATCTCGCTACCGACGGTGTCACGTGGAAGTTCAATCCACCTTCCGCCCCGCACTTCGGCGGCAAGTGGGAAGCAGGAGTGAGATCAGTCAAGTTTCACCTTCGTCGAGTCATCAGTGAGACCTTGCTCACTTATGAAGAGATGACAACGTTTTTGGCTCAAATTGAAGCGATCCTCAACTCTAACGGCTCTCTCGAATGACCCATCGGACATCTCCGCACTTACGCCAGGACATTTCCTCGTAGGCTCAGCTCTCATTGCTGTGTTTGAATCATCTCTGCAAGATGTACCAGAAAACAGACTAACTCGATGGCAACTCTTACGCCAGATGACAGAGTCATTTTGGCAACGATGGGCTACCGAATATTTATCGCAGTTTCAGGTCTCCTCAAAGTGGCATCGGGCTCACAATCTGTACCAAATCGGAGCTCTAGTTCTCGTCAAGGATGAACAACGATCTCCCACCAAGTGGCCTCTCGCACGCATCATCGACGTATACCCTGGCTCGGACGGACTCATCCGCGTCACCACGGTGAAGACGGCTACCTCAACTCTCAAGAGTTTGGTAGCAAACATAACTTCACAATCACCGATTGTGAAGTTATGTTTGCTACCAAAAGTGACTGACGACTCAGAAGAACAGTGACTATATTCATAATGTAAACTTCAGCCTAATTTGATTTCATTTCAGTTCTTTTGACAACTAATATAATTGCCAAGGCGGGCGGAATGTTTAGACTAAACTCAATAAATGTTCAGTACGCTGATTATTTTATATCGGCATATTATATTCAGATTCATATAATTAATATTATTAAATATATGTGCTCGTTATCGATTTACTTTCAGCGTTTATTCCCGTCAACAATTATTCTGTTCAAAACGCGCTTGTTACCGGTACCGACGATCAGAATTCATGATAGTTTTTCTAACGATCAGCTGTTTACCTCGTGTCACACGATATATACATTCGCAACATTTTCTGTCATTCCCGCGAAGTGAAGGTTATCTCTCGGTACCTCTGTACGTATATCGCTTAATTCTATTGTCAGTTGACTTCGAATAAAGCTCAGCAGCACATCTCATTGTACATCGCTCTAATTCTCTACTCTTGCCAACACCTTCTGACTCCTCGTGATTGTTCGTATATAATTCCGACATCACTATGTAACAACCTAACTTTATGCTCGGACGTAGCTCGTCGGAAACTTGCGGTCCAGGGCTTAAAGAGGTACGATGTAACGCTGGTCGTCGATGCGCAGCGGTTCATTTCGCGTTCTCTGCGCAATAGCTGCTGCTCTCTTTGTAACAGCTCTCTCTCCTTGCGGATCAACGTTAATTCACGTTGCATGTAGTCTTCCCGCTCTTCTCGTAACTCAGGCTCGCGATGTTCTTCCGGTATCGATGCATAGTCCTCTGCATCGGTCTGCTCACCCGGCATCCCGTTCCGTTTTTCACTTAATATTTTCCATATATTTGGATCGAATTCGCTCAGGCGTTGGATTAGTTCTACCTTCGATCCTGTAGGGGACAATTCTCTCTCTCGAAGAGCCTCTTTTAACTCAACCACAGTAAAGTTATCACCCTTCGGTGGTTCCATAGTGACTCAGTATCAATGCAGTATCAGACGATTCAAAACGACGATCGACTACAATGTTCTCACAGAACGGCAACGATGACGACGACACCCGGATATCTTCGCAAGAATATTCCGCACGTGCCTCTCACAGAGTACACCGTATACGTCGTAACACTCGCAACAAGCCGAATATCGCGTTTGTTCTCACTTTCGCACTCACAGTGACGAAATTGTCTGTACTCGCGGCGATCACGAAAAATTCTTGTCTCTAGTTATCGTCTCTAGTTACTCCCGTACGCGCAGGACTCGATCCCACTTCTGAATAAACTGTGGGGGAGGGGTGTTTATTGCTATCTCACAATCCACAGTTTTGTATTAATGAGTTTATTAATAAAAAGAGTATAATTCGGTAATGACCGGGTCCCAACGGGAACTCTACTTAAACTGACTCGCATTTCGGCATCCGCGAAGATCGCGCGACGGTGGCGTAGTGGGGTGAATGCCCCTTGCCCAATCAGGCCCAATCGTACGATAATGACAACCAATCCGCGTGGATTGAGGAGTCCGCGTTTTCCTCGGTACTTCTCGGAATTTTCCTGTAGCGACAAGCTTGTGCGTGAATCTTCTCGAACGGTCTTCTAGGATGCCGACCGAAATACATCTCAATAATAAAAATATGCCTACACATATGTGCTCGTTATCGATCTACTTTCAGCGTTTATTCCTGTCAACAATTATTCTGTTCAAAACGCGCTTGTTACCGGTACCGACACGGTCAGAATTCATGATAGTTTTTCTAACGATCAGCTGTTTACTTCGTGTCACACGATATATACATTCGCAACATTTTCTGTCTTTCCCGCGAAGTGAAGGTTACCTCTCGGTACCTCTGTACGTATATCGCTTAATTCTATTGTCAGTTAACTTCGAATAAAGCTCAGCAGCACATCTCATTGTATATCGCTCTAATTCTCTACTCTTGCCAACACCTTCTGACTCCTCGTGATTGTTCGTATATAATTCCGACATCACTAGCGGACCTGGTTTTTCGGTACCACTTTCCCTTCGTAATACTCAAAACACAGAGTATATTACAATTTCCACAATAATATTAATATTTTTAATATTTTAATACGTTTCCTAATAATTTATTTGATAATATATTTTTAAACAAATACGAAAAAATAATTATAAGTTTTATTTATACGTGAGCTGTTCGGTATAATAGCCATGCACTTTATTCGCTTTGCCATGGCAATTACTTGCGTATGAATGCGATATACGTATAGCTTATATAAATGTATAATAAGCTTTTGTGCAAAGAATTTTCGTGAGTTTGTGGGAAAGATGTAAACCATTCTCCATTTCTCACGCTTGCTCCAAAATATGTGATTATGTGAGATACGGCGCGTGTCTGTGATAGTGAGAAATTAGTGTCGTGAGTATGAGTAGTGTTATCAGCTCTGATCGTGATGGAAGGATTGCGTTTGGCATTTTCCAGCAAGGGTACAGTCAGAGTAACACAGTGAGTCATTTTATCCTTGTTAGGCAAACAACAAGGATGCAATAAATCACTGTGTTACCTGTTCTTTTGTTAGACCTGTTCTTTTTGGCTAAACTTTTACACCAGTTCATCTTTCTTCTTAATATTCATAAACATGTATAATTATATATGAAATATGTCCATACATGTGTTCATACATTCTTTTTTTTTTATAAAATTACTTTTTAGTGTAATAAAAATAATAATAGTAATGTGAAAACATTAAAAATAATTAAGGGAATAATTTTCGTATTGTTTGTTTTAGAAAAAAACAAGTTTGAAAAAAAGTTAAAAACATTACTCAGACATAATTATGCATAATTTTATATATAATTTTCGACCGCACTCACTAGCGTGGTGCCACTTCGTCGCGCGTTCGCGAGTATTGCTCTACCTCTCTTTAGTCGGTACCTTCGCGACAACAAAAAAAAGCTCAACGCCACAACGGCTTTCTCAAATTTTCCATGCTCTACATTTCACGTCAATAATTGGGCGCCAGGCACGAGAGAGCGTGCCACTCTTTCTTAAATCTTTTCGGTACGTTCTCACTCGAAAATATTGAGGTATAGAGACTCACGAATGCCGACGGCTATAATAACCGACTGCTCAGCCACGACAATGGCAGAGGGGGTGGTTCATGGTCGGGAACGGAGGATCTTTTGGAGAACGAGTAAGGCGAGAAAACAGTAAAGTAGGCAGAATTAATAACAGTAAGATAATAACAAATGTATTCTTTAAGTCGAATGTACAGTTTCCGACGTACAGGCAGATGGATTGATTCTGCGGCATGCAAACGCTTTGGTCTCCGCGATACGTTCTCGACACGCGGTATTAAGTAACCGTTTCTCTTCTCTGATGGACGAGCTCTCGATTCTAGCGTAATTCTACGCGACGCATGTATCGCGGTTACGGAGATCCATGGCGCAGTTACGGAAATCTTCGGAATGCATGAACATGCGAGAACATCTTCTGAAGTCTAGGATCTACGACGACGACGATAGTACGCGACACGAAACGGCGACGCAACAGTACGGTACTAAATTACGGCACAACAATACGGTACAGAACTATGACGCGAGGATACGATACAAAATGACCTGGCTGTGGCCATGGCGACGCAACAGTACGATACTAAATTACGGCACAACACTACGATACAGAATTATGACGCGACGATACGATACAAAATGACCTGGCTGTGGCCGCGGCGGGAAAAGCGGTGTGTGCGTGCAGCCGCGACGCAGTTACTCGCGAAAAACGGATACTTGCGATCCCTCCAATTCGGAAATCGGCGGCTTTACAATATGTTACGTCCGTCTCACCACAGAATCCTCTTGGTACTCGCTTTCCCTTCCTTGCAGTCCTGTGTTCTCTCATAATATGTTACCGTCGGCGTTACAATATGTCTGTCTCACCACAGAATCCTTTTGGTACTCGCTTTCCCTTCCTTGCAGTCCTGTGTTCTCTCGCACGTCTCGGTCGGCTCGTGTCCACAGCGCAAGTGTCGGGCCCGAGG
>NW_017255946.1:21551-22768 GCF_001594055.1 Mycetomoellerius zeteki
CAAATTCGATCCGTAAGAAATTGACGTGATCGAGCTCGTAAGGTGTGAGATCGGAAATAAGTAATCAAATAATTAGTAGCAAACATATACTCGTATATTAGGTCAAATATACTTTCATATAATATTTGAAATTATTCGTATGTTTAATTTTCAAGCAATAGCTGTATAGAATCCACACGATGAATGCTTTCGTGTTCTCGTGTATTCTCAAAAATCTCGGCAAAAATGTCGATGCAACGCACGATTTTATTATCGAAATCTCTCTCTTTCTCTCTGTCTCTCTCCACTTTCCTATATATTTTAAATATTAATCAGAATAAAGTGACATGTATTAGATATTAATATAGTGCGTAATTGTATGAAATACGTAACATTAAAATTTGTGAGTGTCAAAGTATCCACCCTTGGCCAATATGTACGTCTTTTAATTTGAGATGTTATGCTAAGAAGTTATGCTAAGAAGTATGTTATATTAAGAAGTTAATGGTACCACTTTCAATTACAACATAACGTAAATTATTTAAAAAGATATTGTATACCTACTTTCACCATATTTATTTTAAAGATGCTTTTATCAATTTTTACACAGATAAGCTTTTTATGTAAAAACTTAAGTGAAAGGTAAAGTTGAAAACTGAGACAATTACCTGTTTCTATTCAACTCGATCTATTCTGATCAACTTGACTCGACGCAAATCGTGTTAACGTTTTGAACCACCCACCGATGAGCCCGGACCTGAACCCGATTGAGCATGTTTGGGATATGCTTGAGCGTCGATTGCGACGACATTATCCACGAATACAAACATTAGAACAATTAATAGAAGCACTTCGTCGAGTTTGGCATCAAATTCCGCAAGCAGCGATCCGGCGGTGCATAAACATGCAACAACGTTTAAGAGACGTAATTTATAATAGAGGCAGCAATACCTCACATTAAAATTTAATTTTTTCATTTACACACACACGCGCGTGATGATCACATGCTGCGATATAAGATTAAATTCAAATCAACAAATGTCGTCTTGCCCAAAATCGTAACTTCGAACATGAAGGACATTAGTTTTAAAATGTCGCAACTGTTTTGTATGAGTCTCGTTCAAATTAGTAGACCCTAAAGTGTAAAATTACGTTAATATCATAGGGTTTCTCTCTCTTTTTGATCAGAATAGATCGAGTTGAATAGAAACAGGTAATTGTCTCAGTTTTCAACTTTA
>NW_017255946.1:22885-26670 GCF_001594055.1 Mycetomoellerius zeteki
TCCGTTCGTCTTTTATGAGCAGTCAAAGTCAAAGGGACCATTTTTATTTCAATGTTGAATAACTCGGTAAAAAAAAATCGTACAGAGGTAAAAAAAAAAGTAAATTGAAGGTAAAGGATCACGCTTTCGAAAGCTGTGAATTGTATTTGTACCCGACTTCTCATTCACAGCGTGAAACTGTGCAAAGTTTACAAAAAATTTTGAGATTTTATGGATCTTTCTTTATAATCATGTAGTTCCGTAAAAATCAGCCAAATCGTTATTTCATTATACAGATTTGGAAAGTAGAGATTTCAAGCTACAAAATGCTTTTTTTTTTAAATCTCATTTTGACCATTTTTGTAGAAGTTACACTTCTTTGAAGTTTACCCATTTTTCGAAGGTGTGAGAGGTGATGCTTTAAGGGGAGCCGCCGATTTAGAATGTGCAAAAATAGCTATATTTCAATATTTTTTTAAATGAGGAACGAAATAACTAGGCGTATATATCTTTTTGGGACACTTTAACATATATTTTAAAAGTATGAAAACATTTTTTTTGTTTCAATTTTTTACAAAATGGCGGCGTGAATTGTGAAGCGCCTTGCAACTGCTGTTAATGATTAGCTGGAAAGATGCAGTCCGTATTTCTTGTCTGAAATGAAAAAATTGGAGTGATTTTTATTTGTTATATATTTTTCTTCTACTTGAACTAAAAAAGTGTAGCAAAAATCGAAAAATTATCATTTTTATTCGCTTTGAAACAAAAATGTGTGATTTTACGGTATAAAAAATTGACTTTAACGTGCTCTAAACATTATTTAAAGAGACTTTTTTAAAAACGGCTTTAGTTTAAGTGCAAAAGAATTTAATTCTGAAGAGAATAAGCTTTGGTTTATTTCAATATCTCTTATAGTTCTTTTGCTATCACACCCGCCAATTGTATAAAATTGTAAAAATGAGAAATGGAGAAAACGCGCTTCAAAGTTTTGAGTAAGAAAAACTCTTAATTATTGATACTTACATGAGTTTTATCTCAATCAGCAATTCCTGCTCCATAAAGCATCCCTTCTGCTTGTTCGTAAAACTCATTTTGCTGCATTTGTTGAAATCTGCGAGCCGTACGAACCTCCTTGCTGTTTTCTGTATGATGTTTATCCGCTTTTTTAATCCGTTCCGCATCATGTAGGTCTGCAAACATTTTGCATTGCTGGCCAATTTTTATATTCAGCAACTGCATGGTGATTAAAACTGCTGAATACCCTTCATTAAAAATACCTGCAGCCATATTTACCGCAATTTCAATTATTTTTTTGCCGGAATGCAAGTGCTTGGGAGCCATTCGCCATACTGTTGCATTAAACGACTCATTCGAGTTTTGGGTGTGCCCTCCTAAACATCGTGTTAATAAATGGTCGTTTGATAAATCCTCGTAAATTGGACGAATATGTTTTTCAACGTCTTTGTCAATTACTCTAGCAGCATGCTTATAAGAAGTAATTGATTAGCCGCTTCAGCTTTGCGCCAATCGCACCAGCTATCGGCGCCAACAGAATAATTCTCGTGTCTCGGCGATTTATCCGTAGAGCAATAATGATCGAGAGTTGCAATAACAGCATTTTTCATGTCTTCAACAGATTCGACGTTCCTTCTAATGGCCAAACCATAAGAAATTGTTAATTTTTTTATAAGAGACTCCGTCAACCGATTCTTGCCGCCAAGCTTCTCTTTCTTCCTGAGATTACGAAGTCGTGTGCCTATCCGTTTTTGTACGTGACTCACGCACTCATTTTTTGTAACGGGGCAATCATCACTGTATGGATTTGAGTTCAAAATACCCGCGAAAGTTTTCGAGTCGCCGTCGCCAATATAATTACGATATTGAACGCCAAAGTTTTCCTCAGATCTCAAGAACATTTCCATGATAGAATCTACCTCCATTTTTCCGGCTGAACCTTCGTGATTTGAAGTGCATGTTTCTTGATGTTTTTCGTACCATTCTTCAAATTCTTCGTCGTCTAATTCTTTCCTCTTGTTGTTACATGCAGCGCAATGTGCATTTTTTACGAGAAGATCGACTACTTTACCGCTGTAGTATGCAATGAGAGTTGTGACACCATACAAAGAAGTGAAACCTCGTTTCTTCCATGACCCATCGCCGGAAACTTTCAAATGCGTTTCAATTCTTCCGTGTTGTGCATTCTTCTGTCGCTCTTCTGTGATGGCTTTTTTACTCATTTCTTCAAACATTGATACCAACGTTGAGTAAATGTGCTGCACTATATTATCATACGTTGTTCTCGCCAACCCGTTGCATAGATCCATAAGGCCACAAAACACATTGATGCCTTCTTGTCCGATACCAAGCAGCCTCATAACGAATACAATCCGTCTATTAATTTCGTATCCGGTGTTTATCAGAGATCCTGAATTTATCTCTCTTTGCCCGCACCTACACGACACGATAATTTTGAATCCTAAGCCTCTATGTCCGCTCTCTTCAATTCGAACCTTTTGTTTACATGAACTGCAGACTAGAATATCGGTAAACGCACCAAATACCGTGAGAAATTCTATGATCCTATAACAATGAAGTGGATTCACAATTACACTTGTACCGTCCACAGTCGACAATTTTCTCGCGGAACTACTTGTATCCAACTCGTCATCGTTTTCATTATTTGTGAACCGATTTTCATGACATTTGCGTTTACGCGGCTTTGAAGTTCGATGACTGGTCGATTTTGTTCCTTTTGGATAACTTTTCATTATGCTCTCACGATATAAACACGCCGATAATCGGAGAAATACTGACCGTTGGCACGAGAAGCAGCAACGCAGAAACACATTCACAGAAACCTTTTACGTATACTTCTGTTTGTATACAGCGTGATATAGTGTAACTTGACACTACTACAAACTCAACGTAATGTTTTGAAAACTCGTTCGACCTTTTGCAGGTATAATTTTCGAACAATGGGTCGAAGCGCCGAGAAGGCACAAGAAGAGCCCGGCTCGCCCGGCTGCTCGCATGCGCCCGCTCGCCGCTTACCGGCACTCGGTCCCATATCTTTTAAAATACTTCAAATTATTCCCTATAACTTTGCGAACATATTCTTGGATAGTTCCTCTATCGATTTATGCAATAAAAAAGAATCGATTTTTTTTACTTTCTAAATCGGCGGCTCCCCTTAATTTATGCGCGTAGTGTACTCGTATATACAGGGTGTTTCCAAATTAAATGGCAAAACTTCGGGAGCGTGTAGAGGAGTAAAAAACTAAGAAAAAAAGTCCTATAGACATATGCTCGTTTTTGCTCCGTTTCAGAGAAATCGAAAAAAAATGTTTACATTTCTTGCCATATCTAGCACCGACATATTTGATTACATTTTCCACTTTCTGTTATGAATTTGTCAGTCGCTCTTTGAAAGCCTTTAACAGTAGATGAATTTTGTCTTTTGCAATATGCCGCGTACGTATTCTAATAGTGAATATGCTGATATGGTTTTTGTATACGGTTTCTGCAACGGTAATGCTTTAAAGGCGGTGCGAGAATATGCACGACGATTTCCAAACAGAAGAGTGCCAAACCGAAGAGTGTTTATGTTGACATTTAATAGATTGCGAGAGACTGGAACATTTTCAATTCGACAAGAAAACAACCGATTTCAAGCAGCGTTACGAAGAGATTTGCAGGCAGGGAATCGTATTTTACAACATTTTGACAATCATCCTGAGACCAGCGTTCGGAATGCGTCGGCTGTATTGGGAGTGTCACCACAAACAATTTGGCGAACTGTAAAAGGA
>NW_017255946.1:27268-30399 GCF_001594055.1 Mycetomoellerius zeteki
ATATATTTTTTTCTTTTTTCGTGATTTCCTGCGAAACAAAGCAAAAAGGAGCATATGTCTATAGGACTTTTTTTCTTAGTTTTTTACTCCTCTACACGCTCCCGAAGTTTTGCCATTTAATTTGGAAACACCCTGTATATAATACTAACTTCTATACTGAAATGTAATATATACTCATAAACGAGTGTGATACTGTATATAACTATATAAACTCAGTACGACGATGAAATGTTGCACATTATTTCGTTCGGAGAATCTGGCAAAGTACACGGAACATTTTTTATGAAAAAAAAAATTATATTGACTCATCTATTTTATTATTTTTTAATTACAGCAAAAAGTGAACCTGTATCTTGTCCGAAGAGAATAGCAGAAAACACATCTGCATTAAAACATATGTCCGCGTCAGAGCATACATCCGCGCCAGGGCATACATCCGCGTCAGAGCATACATCCACGCCAGGACATACATTAGCGCCAGGGCATACATCTGCGGAATCCGCACCAGGATATACATCCATGGCATCTGCACCTGGAAATACATCTGCGCCAGGACATACACTCATGGCATTCGCGCCAGGACACATCCCCGCCAGGGCATACATCCACGGAATCTGCGCCAAGACATACATTGGCGCCAGGATATACATCCACGACATCAGCGCCAGGAAATACATCCGCATCAGGATATACGTTCGTGGTATCCGCGCCACAACATACATTCACGGCACTCGCGTCTGGAAATACATCTGCGCCAGGACATACACTCATGGCATCCGCGCCAGGACATACATCCCCGCTAGGGCATATATGTGCGAAATCTGCGCCAGGACATACATTGGCGCCAGGATATACATCCACGGCATCAGCGCCAGAAAATACATCTGCGCCAGGGCATACATTCACGTCACAGCCAAGATATACGTCCGTACCGTCAGCACCAGGATATGTACGCGCGCCACGATATCCGGCGCCAATAACACTCAAAGTAAGTAAAATAATACAAAAACACGCACGCATGCATGCATGCATGCATGTATGGACACAGAGAAACACCCACCCACACCACCCACCCACCCAACCACACGCACACACACACACACACACCCACCCACACACACACGCACGCACCATACATAATATTATGTTAATTTGTTTTTATTTGTTTTTATTTTTAGCAATTGAAGAACATGTTACGGCGGGCAATACAAAAAGAAAAAAAAATTTGCCATCCGCAAGATATACACCCACGCCGCCTGCACCAAGATATACATCTGCACCGCCTGCATTAGGATATACACTCGCGCTGCCTGTATCAAGATACCTTGATCAAAAAGTTCCCGGAATTCGTTCAGAAAATTCAAAATACAAGTTTATTCATCAAAAGTGGTATTATCCCCTTCAAAGTACTCCCCATCGACTGCAACGCACTTATGCCAGCGCTTGATCCAGCTCTCGAAACATTTTTGGAACTCTATTGTCGGTATAGCCATCAGAGCCGTCTTCGATTTTTCTACAATATTACCTCCTTTCGGCTGTTAAAACGCATTCCCCGTAGTGGTTTTTTGACTCGATCGAACAGAAAAAAATCGCAGGGAGCCATATCGGGTGAATTCGATGCCTGTTGGATGGTATTCGTTTCGTTCTTGATCAAAAAATTTAATACAAACTCGTTGTTGCAAATTCAACTCCATTTTTAAAACTGTAAAAAATCGAAAACACGTGCAGAGGCAGATGTACTCAAGACGGCGTAACTTTTACAAATGTCAAGCTATGGCGATAAAATTTGGTGGAAATGTCAATGATAGATGTGGCAACCTAACCAAAAAACACAGAACTGAAATCAGCTGACTCAGAGCATCACCTGGTGGTAATTCCGGGAACTTTTTGATCAAGATGCCGCCTGTATCAGGATATATACTCGCGCCACCTGCATCAAGATGTACATCCGCGTCACCTGCACCAGGATATACTGCATCCGCGCTGCCGACAGCGTGGTAAAAAATTTTGTATTTGTTTTGGAAATCGTCCACTCAAGTCTTGTTAAAATTTTGTTTTCAATTTATAACATATTTGAATGTTAAATTAACATTCCTGATAGCAAAGCCTACGGAAACAGATTTCGAACAAAGCTTGCTATCAATCTTTGATTGCAGAAAGGCAGCAAATTGTACACAATTTATATTATATTATCTGATATTGCCTGCAAATTGCTATCAGAAATACAACACAGCCTGCTAACATGCTATGTCAGCAAATTGGTAGAAACCAAACAGAATTTGCTACAGAGTTTGATGATAGATTGAGAATATAAATCCAACAAAATCTACTGACAGAACTTGACAGCAGACTTTGTTCGATTTTTGCTGCCAATCTGCTGTCAAATTATGTCAGCAAATTGCTCGATTTTTGTTACCAATCTGCTAACAAAACATGTCCACAAGTTTTGTCAACAACTTCGTAGCCAAATGTGGACATGATGTGGAAAGATGGCAATGGTTTTGTAATCAAAATCTGATTGAGTTTGCTGCCAATTTGCGCGCAAACTGCTAACATTTTGCTATCAGAGATGATTTGTTTATGTTATTTAAATATTTTATATTAATTGATATTCAACATTTCTTAATGTTATAATAACACAATTTATGAATAAATGACCAAATAATATAAAAAGTGTTTTAAAATATATATTGTAAGATAAATGACTAAAAATGTGTTAATTTAACATCAAATATGTTAATTATAGTGGAAAATATGCTTCAACATTTTGTTTGGAAATTGTGTCAATATGATCTTTTTTGTGTTAATGTTTTATAGAGTATTAGTAGGTATACTAGGCGAGTTCTAATTCGGGTCCTCTGAGGAGAGCGCGGGGCGCGGGGGATACTCGTAGGCGAGGGGAAGCGGAGCGCGGGATTCTTCGGAGGTGGGGGTATGACGTCATGCGGAGTAAGGTATCACATATTTTGGGGACTGCAGTCATGTACAAGACAACAAAAACATCACAAAAAAGGAAATATTGCCATGAACAAAAAACAATACAAAAAAAATAGTGACAGAACGAAAAGTGTTACAAAGGGTATATGTTCCAACCGTTTTTTAACCAAGATATAGCGTAATGTAATTTTTCT